>NW_026897134.1:0-288930 GCF_033153095.1 Gastrolobium bilobum | reverse complement strand
CTTGCCCGCGTAGTTTTTCAGCATACACCTGAGTTAGCAAAATTGTTATAACTTGAGCTACAGAGCTCCAAATGAGGAGCGGTTTGAAACCACGTGTAGCTAACGAAGAGATCTACAATATAGTAGAAGTTGGGAAATAAATAAGAAGTAAATTAATGGTTTAAAAATGGAATAAGAACATGATGTTAAGCTTGGTTTATCTGATTCCGCAAAGTAATATGGTTATGATGACGCAATTGGGCATTTGAAATACGGCATGTTTTAAAATGAAAAATTTAACCGGATTTTAATTGAGCCAATGTGATTGTAACTGCGCTTAATATCATAATGCGATGTTAACAAACCGGTTCTAGAACGGGGAGTTACATTTTATGGTATCAGAGCAGTTTCGTGGGGAATAACTGTTAGCTATTGTTGAGTATGCTTAGTGTTTGATGCTTTACAGTTGTTTTAGTACTCTTGATGATTATTGCATTTGTGATCACTAAGTGTGGGCCTGATCAACTCACTTCTTTGTGTAACATGTGTAGTGACATGACGAGGCACCGAAACAACCCCGGACCATCAAACACCAATGCTCAGCCAGAACCTGTTTTGGCTGCTCTTGTTAGGCCCAGAAGTGGCCGTGGGGCAACGAGCGTACAGCCTGATCCCGTGGCTGAAGCTCTTGCAGCCGTTCAGAGGGAGTTGGCTGCTAGCAGGCAAGCCAATGAAAATTTGTTAAAGACAAATGAAGACTCGCGGACTGCTATGGCCGCGATGATGACCGAGTTGAGGACGTTGAGGGGTCCTAGGCCCGTGAACCAGCAACCCACTCCTCCTCCTCACACTGCTACGCCTTCTCCACCTCCTTCACAAGAAGAGGGTGTAGTGGGTAACAATGAAGGTGAGGGTAGTCACCATTCTGGAAGTCGTAGTCATCACACTGAGGTTCGTCAACCTCGAGTTGAGAATGTCGGTGACCATGAAGTGGAGGAAAGAAGATTGATGGCTTTCCGAAAACACAAACCTCCTTCTTTTAAGGGAGGTTATGAGCCAATGGCGGCTGCAAAATGGCTCCAAGCGATGGGGAAAATCTTCAGGGTGATGAGATGCCCTGATGCAATGAAGTTAATCTACTCCGTGTACATGCTGGAAGAAGAAGCGGAGGATTGGTGGACTAATACCGTACAGCCCCTAGAAGCTGAAGGCCGGGAAATCACCTGGCGGTTGTTCGAGACATTGTTCTTGGATAACTACTTCCCTAGGGAGGCTAAGGAACAGAAACAGAATGAGTATAATGATCTAAAGCAAGGGTCAATGACAATTGACCAATATTTTGCCAAGTTCAATGAATTGGTGAAATATGCTAACTATGGGAGAGCCTTACCCACTCCGGCCGAGATGACCTCTAAATTTCAATGGGGTCTAAATGAGAAGATGTCTCGGAAGATGTCAAATTGTGACATCCGAGAGTTAAGTAGATTCGTGAACCAATGTCGGAAGGTGGAAGAAGTTTATGGTGTGCCGAAAAGTAAGAAGTCTTCCGAGACACAAGCATCTGGTGCTAGTGGAACAACTGGCTCTATTTCAGAAAAGGGTAAGAAGATGGATGACAGGAATATCAAAGAAAAATTGCAAGCTAGACAGTCTGAAGAAAAGTTTAAAAGAAGCGGGAGTCAACAGAGTTGGGACAATGAAAGACCTATTGTGCCAAAGTGTGACAATTGTGGTAGGCATCACAAGGGCGTTTGTTTGATGGGCCAGAATGTATGTTTCAGATGTGGTAGACCTGGTCACTATGCGAGGGATTGTCCCCAGATTGTGGGACGAGTTGCTCATGTGCAAGTGGCCTCTGATCTTCCAGCAGCGGCACATGTTAGCACTTCGACCCAACCCCAGCTAGAGAGGTTCCCACACTTGATGGGAGGTATGGCGCATGTAGATTAATATAACATGCATAGTTTATTGAGGTTGGAGCCACACATGCTTAGACTGTGGACTCAATTATGATTGTGTGATTCGTTATGTCTAGTAATTAAAGACTAGACTATGTATTGATTGCTAAAAGATGGTAAGTTGTATGCATTGACCTTTCCATGGATGTAGTGGTATTACCTCCATGAGAATAGTATCCTATGAGATAGAGAATTCTCATGAAAGGCCCAGATTGAGGGGAACTTCCCTTGGAGTTAGCCTTCGGGACCTCCTCGTGGTCATATACCTAAGAGAAACAGCCCGTAGCGAATCTCTCTTGAAAGTTCCATCATATGAGATTTTATGTATGAGGTTATTAGTAGGACCGCAGAAGGTCAGGGTTAAATATCAAGTGAATAGGTATGACCCTTGAGGAAAATGAAAGATAAAAGTGCTTGAACATATTAGTATCACCTAATTATAAAACATAGATTGAATCATGAATGAAACATTTCATCTTATGATAAGATGATGAGGAAAAGAGGAACTGATTAATAGGGTAACTTCGGGAACACAAGAGGAGTTCTCCGATAAATCCATAGATGATTGAATGAGTGGTTTCGTCGATTTTGAGGACAAAATCGTTAAAAAGGTGGGGTGAATATAATATCCCAAACTTAAGCATTTAATTGATTAATTTTAATTAAATAATTAAGCATGTTTTAGTGAGTAAAATTAAGTATAAGACTTAATTAAATGAATCTGAGTCACTTGGAGTTAAAAAGTGTACTCAGTGAAAATTAAGGGGTATAAATGGGTAATGGCGAAAGTGCCCAAAATATAAAAATAAAATTATAAATATTCCTAGAATAATATTCCAGACTTTTGGGTAAAGTTTGGTAATTAATGGAGTTGAATAGATAGACGAACCAATACCCGCTTAAAGTCACTTAACCTATGTTAATTGACTAAAGAACAAAGAAGAACCCATTTCCCCCCCCCCCTTTGCCCGTCGACAGCAAACAGAAAGGAGGAGAAGAGAAGAGAGGGAGAAGAGAGGAAGAAGGAGGGAAAACCTAGTGGGAGCAAATCCCAACCGTTTTGGGTGATTCAAAAGCCTAAACTACTCTAAATCTTCCCCTCTTTCATAATCCTAGCTTTGTTTTGAGTGGGGAGCATTGTGGAGAGAGATATTGCCTCTCAAAAATTCGGCCATTTGAGAGATTTTGGGGTTTTGGGAGTTTCTACCTCCATGGAATCTTGAGGAACACTCATTCCTCTATTGTGTGATCATTGGTGGTAAGTTTCCACTCTCTTTCACATGATTCTTGGAGATTTGCATGAGTTTAGGGTTAATGAATAGTGTTTGAGGGTTTTTATGAAATGTTGAGTAGATTGGCTATGTTCAAGGAAGAATGAGGCTTAGAGTATGTTGTGAAAAATGCTAGGAATGACATTTAATCGGTAGAAATGAGTTTATAGTGTTATTTTAGTATGCTTTGATGTTTGGAGAAATCTAGGCTTGGAACTATGGATTTCCTTGCATTGTTAGCATTGTTTGATTGTATTCCTTGTGTTGATAGGATTGAGGCAAGAAGACCAAGTGGAGTGACCAACCCTTGGGGTTGTGTGCAATTGAGGAAAGCTCAAGAGCAAGGTAAACCTTTGGACCTTGTGGTTGATCCCATTGAGTGTTCCACCATACTTCGTTAAGGAGAAATGGTTTATGAGATGTGATATGTAATTATGATAGTAATTGTATGCTCATGCATTGATTCATGCATTGATACATGTTATGATTGATTGATGATTATTGGTTGATGTTTGATTGTTTAAGAGTAATTGAGGAATGGTTATAGAAGTAGCAATAATGAATGAGGTAATGGTTGAGGATTGTGATTGAGGTTATGAGTGATAGTATTATGATGAGGATGATTGGTAGGAACTTCCCTTGGAAACAGCCCTATGTGGATCTCCATGTGGTTAGAGCCTAAGAGGAACAGCCCTATGTGGATCCCTCTTGGAGGTTCCTAGATTGAGGAAAGGATTTCCCTTGGAAACAGCCCTAGGTGGATCTCCATGTGGTAAGAGCCTAAGAGAAACAGCCCTTTGAGGATCTCTCTTGGAATAGATTGAGGAAAGGACTTCCCTTGGAAACAGTCCTATGTGGATCTCCATGTGGTAAGAGCCTAAGAGAAACAGCCCTTAGTGGATCTCTCTTGGAAGTCCATGTGATGCTTGTGGATAAGAATGTGTTAAGCTATTATGATTATGTGTACATCGAAGTGGACCTTAGGGTGGAGTGATCTCCAAGGACCTCTGGTTTACTGTGATATATTCGTATATCTCACCCCGTGTTGTGGGGCATCATTTCAGGTACTGATAGAGGTGAGGTTGATCAAGGCAAGAAGCATGAGTAGACTGTACCTGATAGCTGGACATGTTGAGTTGCATGCCATTTAGCATTGCTATATGTATATTTTGATGTCATATGATGTATTTTGGAGGACTTAGTGCATGATCATTGTAGTAGTAATGGGTATCTGATACATGGTTACTTGCTTTGATCATGTTCATTTTGTAGCTAAGTCCTTTGTCATGTACATGAGATTTGTAATTAAGACATGATGTAATATTGTAAGCAATGAAGATATTTGTGTATGATGATTACTGTAAGTTAAATGCATGAATGTATTTTTATGTATTGGATATGTTGAGTTGGAAAGTCAATTAGGTACCTTGTGCTAAGTTGGGAAACGTTGAGAAAACAAAGGTTAAGCTGCCCAATTTCTGTTAAATCAATGATGAGAGGATGAGAGTTAAGCAATGATATAAGGATATCGCAAGCTTGTTAAATGTGTAAGATTGATTCCCCAAGAAAGATACATGAAAAATATGAGTATAGGAAATTGCCCAGAAGAGGGGGCTTAAGCCTGCAAATGGAGGCTTAAGCCTGCTCAGGGGGCTTAAGCGCCCATGAGGGGGCTTAAGCGCCCTGATGCACCTGTGAAGACCAAAAGCTTTCTGCCGCCTGGGGCTTTAGCGCCCAAAATGGGGGCTTAAGCGCCCAGGTAGCGCGCTTAAGCGCCCTGGAGCGAGCTTAAGCGCCCTTGGCGGCTAAAAAATGTAAATTCCCTCTGTCTGTGGGCGCTTAAGCGCCCTGGAGCGCGCTTAAGCGCCTTGCCCGCGTAGTTTTTCAGCATACACCTGAGTTAGCAAAATTGTCATAACTTGAGCTACAGAGCTCCAAATGAGGAGCGGTTTGAAACCACGTGTAGCTAACGAAGAGATCTACAATATAGTAGAAGTTGGGAAATAAATAAGAAGTAAATTAATGGTTTAAAAATGGAATAAGAACATGATGTTAAGCTTGGTTTATCTGATTCCGCAAAGTAATATGGTTATGATCACCCAATTGGGCATTTGAAATACGGCATGTTTTAAAATGAAAAATTTAACCGGATTTTAATTGAGCCAATGTGATTGTAACTGCGCTTAATATCATAATGCGATGTTAACGAACCGGTTCTAGAACGGGGTGTTACAGTAAATCATGTAAATTATATGATAATTAAGTGAAGGATACAATTCATGTCAGGCAAGTCAAATACGATCCTAATAGAAATTATGTAAAAGATTTGAGGTCAAAGTATAATTATGTGAAAGTTTAGGGATTAGTTTGCAAATAAGTGAAACTAGGTCTAAACTTAATTTTGATTGTTTAATTAAATTATTTGTGTTCTTCTATGTGAAAGAAGTGATTTTATTTTGATCAAATAATGTCTAGATTAATTCTTAAAATTTGGTCAAAGCATGGATAATTATTAACCAATAGAAATTGTTTTAAGTCAAAGTAATTGTAAAATCTTCAAGACTTTGTAAGTTATGAAAACTAGTAAAATTCCTATACATATTGGATGACCTTATGATCATATTAAGGCTAAAGTCAAGGAAGTCAAAGATTGATATAAATTAACCAATAGGAAATTAAGGTTGAAAGTCTAATGAATAAATTGTCCAATAAGATTTAAGTTTGAATGTTCAAACCATCCATCCTCTCCTACATTGTTGCCCCACTTAACCTTAAGACATCATCATAGTCTTGAGGAAAGAAAACCCAAACACTTTAAAGCCTCCACCTTGCCATTTCCTAGCAAGCATCCAAGGAGAAAGGTTCTCGCTTGCATTCAAGAGAAGGTTGTATGGATCAACGTTAGAGGACTCCATCCACTTTGGCGTCTACAAGTGATAAAGGTAATCCTAAAACCCCAAAGTGTTTTAACGGGTAGATCCTAAGGCATAACTCACGAGGACCGTAAAGAGTTACGGGTTCTGCACCAATTAACAAAGATCAATTTTTTTGTTTTTCCCCCTAATTAGCGAGTTGCTTGAATGTCAAGTAACTCCCATTTTAACTTTTAATTAATGATACAACCATTCCCTATTTTAAAAGTTCTTTTGAAAACACTGCACTTGGAGAAATATATTGGAAACATTTCAACGTCCAAATCATGTGGCTCATTAAAGTTGAACGGTTATAAAGTAATGTAATCAAGAAAAAAAATTCAAATGTATTTCATTACAATTACTGGAAGATTTAAACAAATGAACAAGTAAAAAGAACAGTACCATCCTCTTGCTGTTAAAATCTGTAGTAGTGTCCACCAGCGAAAACAATTCCTATGGGCACCTTAAATGTCTGCCCTGTAGCCCTCTGGTTTATACCACAATGAGAAATCCATTCCCTTGCTTTTTAATTTCTCCGTTGCAGGTCCAATTCTCTCCAGAAGCTGTGAATTAAACAGATAATCCCCGAAAAATAAAATCACATTTTCAGTTAACCGCCAATCACTCCACAGTCTATCAAAATCACTTATTTCATTCCACTTACATTCTGTACTCGTAGAAATCAGAAAATAAGTTCAATAGAAAACTAGTAACTGTGAACAATATAAATTTAGTATTATCATATGATGCAGATAAAATATAGAGCCAAAACAAGAATGTCAAAATCTCATAAATATAGTCTCTGAAGGATTTTTTTAGTAATCTCAAGCATAGTCGTTGATCCTGGATAGACGGGCGAATCAGTGGACTCCAAAAACAATATAACGCAGTACAGTGGGTAGTGGAACAGCCATACACCAAACTGATATATGTATCAGATGCAGAGGCAAGGGATTTCAGTAATGAATTCAATGGACAACACCAAAATTAGTATCCTATCAATTGATGTTAGAGTTCCCAGGGAGCTGTGGATGGGAGCATTCATAGATGGAACGGATAAAATTAAAAAGTGAACTCAAAGGAAGGAAAGGGGACCTTGAAAGAGGAAATGCTCCCACATGAATTTTTCACATGATAAGGTATGTCAGGCAGAATCACACGAAGACCATAAATAGCCGGGACTTGTTAAAATTTGTGAGACCTTGTGTCTGTCTCAATCTTTATGATCTTTGTGTTTAACTCGATCTACACATGATCATGTAGATCCATTCCCAGAAAGAGTGATGAACTTGAAAATCTCACCTCGAGTACCGTGAACAGATAAAGGCAAAGCAGCTGTGTTAAGAGCTTCCATTGGGCCAGGAGGTAGTTTGAATTGAAGACTGAGGAGGAAGTTTGCGAGGTAAGGACATTTGGAACCAACCAAAGCATCCGGAAAAGATGATCTACAGTGAAGGCTAGAATTCCTTGCTTTTTTTTTTTGGTACAAAGAATTCCATGGTTAACTAGTGTTAGAAAGATCGAAAATAAGTTGACAAAAAGTCCTACATTGTTACATTAGTCTTTATGTAATTGTTATATTCTAAATAATAGAGCCTCCTTTGTATTATTGACACACAGATTTAAACATTAATCTCTTCTTTATGTTATTCAACTTGATATCAGAGCGGAAACCATCCTCAGCGACTTGTCCAATCACTCTTTTGCAGTCGAGCACCAAAAAAATCAAAAATTCTATATTACCTCCTTTCTTCGTCAACCTTCTCTCTTCAGTTTCTTCTGCTACATCTCAGACATTTTTTCTCTGTCAACCTTATCTCCTTAGTTTCTTCCACTATATTTCAAATAGTTGTACCGACCATCCTCTATCATTTCTTGGGTGACCCTTCTCCTCAAGCAGTCGCTCACCGCCAAACCAGAAAAAAATTCCAGTAACTTTTCCTGCTCCCGCGAAAATTTTCTAGCAATTTATTCAGTCAATGACCACCGGATCTGGAGCATCCCAATGGACCCACTATCATCTAGCCAGCAACGCGCCTCACTCCCCACATCTATGTGCTACCGGTTGTTTTCTTTGGCTAGTGACTGACAAATTTGGATTGTGCTAGCAAGGAATCAATCCATCCAAGACATAAGTACAGAAGCCTTCAAATGTGCCCCGTAAGACTTAAAGCTTGTTGCTTTGGGCCCACAGTTTATATATGGTTTTTGGATTGTGTGCCCACTGTTTGTGGACCTTTTTTGGGGCACTCCAACTCTTTTGGTGAGTTCTCCTCCATTTTGGGGTTTTTTAAAGACTTTTTCTGGCAATTCCTTGGTGTTTCAAGCTAGATTCATCCAGATTTAGTCCTTCCTATTGAGGGCCCATTGTTTTTGGCCTTTTCCAACATTTTATCAGCATTCCAGCCTTTCAGGCACCTATTTTCGCTTTTTTCCAACTTCTTTTCTTTGTTGTCCAAGTCTCTCCGTGTCCGCCCAATAGCTCTTGCTACTGTCTAGGCTTCTTGTGATCATTCGATCCTCTTATCCTCTAGTTCAACATGCCCACACTATTCTCTTGTTAGATATAGATCTAGCCCTTCATGTCATTGTTTGTCTCTTTTCCAATGCTAAACATAGCATTGAGGGAGAAATATGGGAGGTGTACTCTTGTCCCGTTGGATTGTCCCGATTCCAATCTAGTTCCGTTAGATTGTTCCAATTGTTGTCTGGTCTCATCGGATCATTCTAGATCCAATGAAACCCCATTGGATTGTCCCAAATGTTGTCTGATCTCATCAGATCCTTCCAGTTCCAATGAAACCCCATTGGATTGTCCTAGTTGCTGTGTCAAAGAAATCAGAGAGAGAAAAGAAAAAGAGCGAGTGAAAAAGAGAGAGAGAGAAGGAATAGTTAATTAGATTGAATGAATCAGAAAATAATACATAAGTGCTCTTATGGAGCTCAGATTTGTGCCACGTCATATAGTTCAGTTGTAACTATAATCAGTTAACTAAACTGATCTATTTAGCTAATTACAAAAGTAACCCTGAGTACAGCTATACACCTTTACCCTCAGTTACCAAGCTCGTGGTGCCTGCTTTAGCCAATAAAGTGCTTTATGTAACCTGCAAACAAGTGATTTATTAGGAGACTCAAAGCCAGGGGGTTGTTGCATATAAACTTCCTCTTTAAGAGTGCCATTGAGAAAGGCATTATTGACATCTAGTTGTCTTAGTGTCCAGCCAAAAGAAATGGCAAAAGTGAGAACAGTACGGATTGTAATAGGCTTCACAACTGGAGAGAAAGTCTCTGTGTAATCAAAGCCAGCTTGTTGGTGGAACCCTTTTGCCACCAATCTGGCTTTATATCTATTGAGAGAACCATCTGGGTTTTCTTTGACTCGAAAAATCCACTTACAACCAATGGTTGTTCTGTTGGGAGGAAGAGGAACTAAAGACCAAGTGGAGTTGACTTGCAGTGCATCCATTTTAGATTGCATAGCAGAAAACCAGTTGGGGTTGGCCAAGGCTTGTTTAATTGTGCTAGGTTCAAGAGAAGTTGAAAGGATTTGAGGCATGTGAGCAGTCTTTGAACGGGTAGTGATAGAGTGAGTGGGTGAGTTGTTAAGAGGACCAGAAGGAACATATTCAAAACCAGAACTAGAAGAAGAAGAAGTGGTGCTAAAGGAAATAGGAACAAGAGAACCTGAACTTGAAGAGACAACAGTTGAAGCTGGCTGAGGAGTAGTACTGTTGCTGCTTGAACGTGACATGCCTGGGGATGAAACAGGACTGGAACATGATGAGAAGGATACTGGTTGAGGTAAGGTGCATGCTGGTGTTGAGATGTTGCAGCTGGATGCTTGAAAATTGGAATGTTGGAACATGGCAATAATGGTGAGCATGATGAGTGTTCAATAGCATCAGACTTGGTTGGTGATGTTACTAAAGGAATCAAATTAGAAACAGGTGGAGAAGAATTATTGGCAGCAATGATGGAAGGTAAATTGAACCAAAGTGGATAGGAAAATTTTGTTTCATTAAAAAGAACATCCTTAGAGATAGAGTCTGCCAGATGAGTTCAGACACTTATAGCCTTTGTGAGTAGGAGAATAGCCAAGGAAAATACATTCACCGCTTCTAAATTCTAATTTGTGGTTGTTGTATGGTCTTAGGAAAGGAAAACAAGCACAGCCGAAGACTTTGAAGGATTTATAGTCAGGAATTGTTTTGTGTAATTTCACAAAAGGAACCTCAAAGTTTAAAGCAGCAGTGGGTAGAGAGTTGATGAGATAAACAACCGAGATAAAGGCATGATCCCAAAATTTTATGGGTAAGGATGCATGGGCAAGTAAGGTGAGGCCAGTCTCAACTATATGTCGATGTTTCCTTTCCACTACACCATTTTGATGATGGGTGTGAGGACAAGCAATTCTGTGAACTATACCAAGATTTTTAAGGTGTAGATGAAATGGCCTAAACTCTCCACCCCAATCAGTTTGAAGAGCTTTTACGGATGATTGAAAGTTATTTGACACAAGAGCTTGGAACTGATTTTGCTTCTGACTTTTGTTTGAGAGGATAAATCCAAGTGTATCTAGAGTGAGCATCTACAAAGGATATATAATAAGTGAAGCCCATTGTAGATTTAACAGGGGCTGGACCCCATAGATCACTAAAAACAAGATCAAACAGTTTTGCATACACTTTGGTGGATGGACCAGAATGCAATCTGAGTATTTTTCCTAAACAACAAGTAGAACAAAAGGTAATATCTGTTTTATTAGGAATAGGAATATTACAGGACTTTAGAATTGAATTTAGGGCCTCAGTGTGAGGATGTCCCAGTCTACAATGCCAAAGAGAGTACATATAGTTTGATCCTACTGAATTTACAGAGCTACTAGCTTTATTAGCTGTGCTTTGTGTGAGTACATCAGTGGGTATAGTACTAGCACAAACTGAATTACTGGAACTAGTACATAAGGTCTTAGGACTACAGGAAACAGAGTTGGAAGTAGGAACAGAAGCACACTGTTGACTTGATTGCTGATTAGAGTTGGGAGAAAATATGCTAATCAAATATTTAATTCCTAAAATATGCTAATCAATAATTGAGTAAGGGTTGGGAAGGAAGGAAGCAATCCCCTCAAAATCGGCATGATTAACCTCCACGCTCTAGTTTGAAGGGGATTTCAAAGAATAATTTTGTGCTAGATTGTAACGCAAATTGGGCGGAACTATGCAGTAGAATACTAAAACTAGCGGAAGGTTTACTAGCATAAATACGCACACAGGGAGACTAACCAATTATCTAGTGCATAAAGGATTTCCTTCCTTCCATTTTGTATTCTGCATACTCTCTCTGTCTCAATTCAATTATGAATCTACTATAGGCAGATTCATTTAAGGTAAACTAATTACATCCACATAAAAGTAAAGGACACCTTTATATGTTTCATATAAGAACTAGGACAAAGATCAATTTCAAAAGATATATCAATGCTTTGGAGACGTTTATGGTGAATTATCTAAATGCAACAGTGGACCTTATAATTTTACTGGTTTGACGTGTAAGAAATGAGATGGGGTAGTATTTTCAAAAGGTAAGGAAACTTGGGAGGGCAGGTACAATCAAAGGACCACAAGTGCAGCTTTAACTTCAGGGTGTATTTGGTACAAGAGAAATTTTTTGGTGACCGGGAATCATGATTGATGGGAATACAATAGAAATTGAGTTTACTTGGAATCTTACGAAAGAGGTGTTTGGTTCGCCAAAATATTACTGGGAATATTGGGTAAAAATTACTGATTCCATATTTGGTTTAGAACGAAATATGACTTGGAATATGAGGTTATTTTACAAAAATAACCCCAAACTATTTTTACTTTTGTAATTGATAGATCGGGTCTAGATTTTTATGTGTATTGGGGTATTTTTGTCTCAAAATTTATTGTTGTGCTTTCCCTTTACTTGATATTCTGATTGGTATTCCGAATTACCATATTATTTTTAGTAATCTGAATAGTGACTTTTCTTTATAAATCAAATTACCGGTAATCCTTGAATATCCGGGAATCGTAATTTATTCCTCCTACCAAACGTGGTAATTACATTTACCAAAGAAGGATTA
This sequence comes from Gastrolobium bilobum, assembly GCF_033153095.1. NCBI lineage: Eukaryota > Viridiplantae > Streptophyta > Magnoliopsida > Fabales > Fabaceae > Gastrolobium > Gastrolobium bilobum. The sequence continues at coordinate 276,692 of NW_026897134.1, read as the reverse complement.
CCGGTAATCCTTTCCAAAAACTTGAAACAAACACCCCCTCAAGGTGCAATGTGAAAGTCTCCCAATAGCAAAATCAGATAAGACAAACCTTTGAATGGGTCATGCCATTTGAAACCAAAACAGATCTATCAAAAACACAAAATTTTCCTCCATCCATTCGAGAAACTGTGCCACCAGCTTCCTCAACCATCTACAAGTGAATGGAGCAAAACTCAGTAAACAATATTTTCAAAAGTAAATGATCCAATAAATGTCGAAAGCACTTCACATATATCATAACATTCCTAAGTCATCACCTAACAACTTAAGCTTTTAGAAGAGTTGTTTTATGATGTTATATCAAAATCATAATATTATACAATATCTGTTACATATAACAAGACAAATAAGTTTTTGCTTGTTTATTATTCTTTAAGAAAAAACACTTTTTCCAAGCAAAACCCAAACCCTTAATCCAATCTTAAAGATGCAGGGACATAAGGCATACCAAAACACCAGCAGCCATATCCCATGGCTTTAGACGATATTCCCAATAAGCTTCTACAATTCCCAAAGCTACATGACACATGTCCACAGCAGCTGCACCAAGCCGTCTTACACCCTGAACATCAAAGCCAAGAAAATGATAAGTGAAAGGCAGATATATAAGGTGCATTTTTAATAGATTTTAGATGAATACCCGGCTGACATCAGTAAATTCTTTGAATAACTCTATGTTAGTAGCCCATGCATCATCATGATCATACCCGAAACCTGTCACTAGAAGGGATTGTTCCACCTAAAACAAAGGAAAATGACAAAACATACAACAATCATGAAGCGCCATAAAAATAGTAAGATCATAAAAATAGTAAGATCACAGTTTGGAGAAATTATTCCATCTCTTGATTTATTCATCTGGTCAGAGATACATTACATAGCAAAGACAGAGATAAAAAAATAGAAACAGATAATAAGACTTTGACTTGAAAACAGTAAAAGAAACTCTATTTGAAGTTAAGAGAGTATGCCAAACAGGACGATATTGTGCGTATGTAACAATACCAAACTTTACGGTTGAACTGGCAACAACATTTTGTTCCTTACTCCTCCAAAGATCATACCGTAACCCGAAGTTGACCTCCTATTAATAACTAATCCTATATAATCAACATCTTATTCACTTCCATGGGTAGATTTTCACCCCTCCTCTTGAATAATAATCCTCTATTCGGTGTAGCTTTAACGTACTTTACCAAGTTCCTTCCTCCATTTCCTCTGATCCTCAAAAGTGATTATGGGTGGTTTATCCTCCTCAAGTAGGGATGTTCCACTCACTGCGAAACTTGATAAATCCTGTGTGCAGATGATGAGACTGACTATAATGACCCAAATAATCAAATTATACTAATTAGAAATTAATGTCTAATTAGAGGATTAATCGGGTGAAAATCCTAATTTTAAGGTTAAATTCCCACAAAGGGCAAAATGATAATTTGACAGAAACTGTTTGGATTGGGGCTAATTCTATGTTATACACTCCACCTAAGCCCATTAAATAGGGAATCAAATTAGAAAGAGGTTAAGTAGATGAAAAATCTAATTATACGAATAAAGTCACTTTTCAGGACAAAAGTGCAATTAGTGGAAGTTTCAGGAAAAAATGCAATTATACAAAAGTTACCCGAAACTTTAAAATACTATAGAGCCATACCATTAAATAATTTTAGTGAATGTTAAAATAAATGTTAGATGGCTTAAATCATTAATTATGGGTGAATTAGGGGGGTTTCATTACGGGTAAATTAGTCATTTCACCTCAAATATGTTGACCAAAGTCATAAGTGATTAAGACACCTCATCCTCCCATTTCTCTTCAAATTTCGGTAGCCCCTCCACCCTCTTGGACAGAAACCCGAGCAACCCCCCTCCCCCTCCACTGATGAGAAACTCAAGCTTCTAACTCCATAACCAAACATCCAAAGCAAAAATCCTATTAGACAAAAGTTGATCATTTGCCCTCAACTAAGTAAACCCAACAATCCTTAGCTCTTGGGAAGCATTGTGTGTGGAGAACTCCTCTCCCCTCTCCTAGCGCCATTTTGAAGATGTCATGGTGGAGGAGACTTTGATTTCTTCCAAGCTTAGGAAAACTTCCCATTGGTATTTCTATGCAATTTTGAGATAAGAAACTTAGCTTTTCTTGGATGTTCTTGAACGTTTAAAATCTAGGGTTCATGAGGTGAATGTGACCAATGTGTTTAATGATGTGAATTTGACTGGTTCCATTGAAAAGAAGTGATTAGAAAGTGTATGTAATGAATAAAAAATCATAAAACCAACACTATATGCAATTCGAAATTTTGGTCATGGAAAAAGTATGTGATTGAAGAGGGTTTCTATGGTTGAGAATGTTGTGATGTAAATGGGCCTTGGTGCCTTCACAGAAGGTGTTAGGAATATAGTCTTAACCATGGTTATCAAAATCGCGAGTTAACTCGTAAAATCGTACGATTTTACGAGTTTACTTTGTTTGGCGAGTTAAATCGGTAGTAAAATCGAAATTCTGAGTAAATTCGTTAAAATCGCGATTTTACTGTGCAAAATCGCAAACTCGTACGATTTGGGACGAGTTAGCGATTCATGGGCAGTGATGGCAAAAAAAAAAAAATTTGGACAAAAAATCGATTTGGCCCAAGAGGAAAACAAGAGGAAAACTTGGATTTAGAAACTCAAATTGAAGAAAACATGGTGGGAATCCAAAGTGGAGAAAACATGGTTGTAAACTTGGAAGTAGAAGAAATGGTTGAAGAACAAGTACAAGTTGCCGTGGGAGATGACGACGACGATGCTAACTTTGAGAATTTGATGAACTTTGTACTCTATGCACTTAGTCTCTAAATTTTTTGTTATGAGTTTGTGTCTTATTATTTATAATGTTAGTTGGATATTATTATATTTATTATATATTTTTAAAAGTAAAAACTTACGATTCGTGGCGATTTTACGATTTACGATTTTACTATCCCCTCACGATTTTACGTAAAATCGCGAGTTTGACAACCTTGGTCTTAACCAAGAAAAGCATTGAAACCATAACTTATATCATTTTAGAAAATTAGACTCAAAATAAAGTGGTTGTATGTTGAGTCTTAGAAATGAATGTCATTGGTGATGTTTATTCTTGTTTGAATTGAAAGTTGTGAGCCAAATGAAGTGGTGATGGAAGAACTTCCATTGGAGCCACCAAGTAACCAAAGCATAGATTCTTGAATTTCCAACAATTTGGTAAGTCTTACAACCTAAACCTTGTTAGAATTTGGAAGTGTGGCATACAGATATATTGGTATTTGTATGTTGAATTAATTGATGTATACCTTGAATAGGATGCATTGGTGACTTTATCATAGTGAGAATAAGTCATTTGGGCTTGAAGCCTTAAGTTGTCAAGTGTAAGATAAGTTGTCTAACTTGAACCTCTTGATGAGTTGATAGCTATTGGATTGTTGTTTTATGTATAGCATATAATTTATGATCACATCCACACTTTTGGCATAGGTTCACATAGTGTTGGGTATGGTGACGTGTTGCTAGGATACCAAGAAAGCTTCCTAAGGAAGTCTACAAGAGATAAACTTCCAGACCTTGGGATTAGTCCCCTTGTGTGTTCCACCATGCTCCTTTGGGAGGAATGGTTGAAATGATGTGATACATGGTAGTACTAGTGAATGATATAATCATGCATTGATATGAAATGATGAATTGTATTAATGAGTGATTTATATGATTTTTTGGCCAATAGAAATGTATGACAAAAAAAAGGGCTTCCCCTAGAAACAGTCCTATGAGGATCTCTCTTGGAAGTATCCAGTTAGATATTATATTATGTATTATATAATGGGCTTCCCTTGGAAACAACACTATAAAGATCTCCAAGTGGTAAAAACCTAAGAGAAACATCCCTATAAGGATCTCTCTTGGAAGTTCCATGGTTATTATGTGGCGTATGTTATGCTATCCTGTTATTATTGTGTATGCACCGGAAGTGAGCCTAAAAGTGGAATGATGCTCCAAGGATCCTTGGTTTACTGAGATTTTTATCTCACCCCGTGTTGGGGATTATATTTCAGGTACCCCTATTGATTGTGTTGGAGAATCACATGGCAAGAAGCCAGTTTAGAGCCCGCCTGCTAGTTTATAGACTTTGATCATTATTTTGATGTATATGTATAATCTAATTATGATGTCATTTTGGACCTTATTGTATATGGACTGTATGAACTTATTGACAATATGTATAATGATGCACTTAGATGATAGCCATGTATATTTTGTACTAGCTTATTGTACATTTGATTCAAGGGATGTAATTATGACCTATGTAATTCTGATGTAGTAATGATGTATGTCCAGATGAAACTATGAGATTGTCACTATATACTCTGTTGAGATGTGTGTATGATGTTTGATGTATAATATATTCATGAATATAAAGTAAGGGCACGGAGCCTAATGTGTAAGAATCCATGGATGGATTCTAAGCTAGGTCAAACAAGTTTTTCCAAAAGCTCTTATAATAAAAAAAACTTTTTTTCATAATGAAGAAAAAAGCCAAAAGCCAAAAGCTCATAGTAGGAGCTATTTTTTTAAGCTCTTATCAGCTAAAAACTGTATATAATAATCAAACAAATTGTAGCTTTATTTTCAAAGCTCTTAGTTTTAGCTTTAGCTTAAAAGTAGCTTTTAGCTTGTTGAGATATATAAAAAATCATTAATGTAGCCTCACCTAACAGCTTAAGCTTTTGGGTTGAATTGGTTCTTTGTTTGGTATCAGAGCTCTTCGTTCTGGGCATTTTCGCTTCCGCTAAAACCCTAAGCCCACTGCTTAGGCATTCTCTCCTTCCTCTAACGTCGTGTGTCCCTCCAGCTTGGTTCTACACTATTCAAGAGGGTTTAAAAAAAAAAATTATTGTTCACCGCGTCCGTACAGTTCGTACAATTTTCACTGTTTATCGTGTCCGTACAGTGTCATTGGTCATCGTCCGTACAGGCACTGTTCACTGTCCGAACAGATTCACTGTTCACGCGTCCGTACAGGTACTGTTCACGAAAAAAAAATCAGCCATTCCGAGACAGAACCTTCCTCTCCTATTTTCAGATCTGGTCATCTCCTTTATTTTATTTTGTGATGGAGGGCTCAAGTAATGCATCCAAAAACACGACTGGCATCATCTCCGGTACTACCCCATCTCCATTCTTTTCTCGGACCAGTGATTCCAATTGGACCAGTGGACGCGGTCGCGGACGTGGCCGCAGACAGAGGCCTCGTTGCAATTATTGCCAGAATATTGGGCATTTTGAAGAACGCTGCTATAGGAAGTACCCTCATTTGCAGCCACCGACTGCCAACTTTGCTCAAACTGATGCTACACCACCTTCTACTGGATTAGTAACTCTTTCAAGTGCCGACTATGAGGCACTTCTCAAGAAGGTTTCTTCTCAGCATCCTACTCAAGACACTGGTAATCATGTTATTTGTTTTTATCAATCATCTCTTGGACCCTGGATAATAGACTCAGGTGCTACTCATCATCTTTGTGGTAATAAAGATCTCTTCACTTCACTTTCTTATTCTAATAACCTACCCCCTGTCACTCTTGCTGATGGCACTAAGGCTCCTGCTCGTGGAATTGGGGAAGCCAACCCAACTCCCCTTTTAACTTTGAGTTTTGTTTATTATATACCTGGCATTCCTTTTAATTTAATCTATGTTAGCCAGTTGATTCATTCTCTTTCATGTACTGTTACCTTCTCTAAACAATCCTTTTCTATGCAAGATTCGGGTACGGGAAAGACGATTGGAGCGGGCATTGAGTCACGATGTCTCTACTAACTGATTGCACCACCTTCTCCAGTAGCTTGTTCTCTCACAGAGTCTCCTAAGCTAATTCACAGCCATCTGGGTCATCCAAACCTCTCCAAGCTTCAGCATATGGTTCCCTTTTTATCCAATCTTAAGTCTTTAAACTGTCATTCTTGTCAGCAAGGAAAGCACACTCGCTCCTCCTTTGCTAATAGAGTCAATAAAAGAGCTGATGCTCCTTTTTCTATTGTTCATTCTGATATTTGGGGTCCGAGTCGAACAACATCTGTTTTGGGTTTTCAGTATTTTGTCACCTTTATTGATGATTTCTCTCGTTGCACTTGGGTTTATTTAATGAAAAATCGTTCTGAATTATTTTCAATTTATCAAAAATTGTATGCTGAGATATATACTCAATTTGGTGCTTCTATTCAAATTTTGCGCAGTGATAATGCAAAAGAATATGTGTCTCTTGAGTTTTCTAATTTTTTGGAGAAACGTGGGACGTTACACCAGACCACTTGTCCACATACTCCACAACAAAATGGAGTGGCCGAACGTAAGAATCGACATCTGGTTGAAACTGCTCGTACCCTACTAATTCATATGAATGTTCCACTTTGTTTTTGGGCAGATGTTATACTCACCTCTTGCTTTCTCATCAATCGCATGCCCTCTTCCGTACTCAATAACGAAGTTCCACATAGTGTTTTATTTCCAGGAGCACTTTCCTATCCTCTACCTCCACATATATTTGGATGTACCTGCTTTGTTCATGATCTTAGTCCAGCAAAAGATAAATTAACATCCAAAGCCTTCAAGTGTATTTTCCTTGGATATACTCGTTTTCAAAAGGGGTATCGTTGCTACTCTCCTGATCTCAAGCGTTATATTGTCTCGGCTGATGTCACTTTCCTTGATCAACAACCTTTTCATTCTATCCTATCTCAGATAACACAAGTTGATCAAGTTCTTCCTGTTCCTTGTCTTGATTTGTCTTTACCAGTTGTAGGAGACTCTATCCCGGAGGAGCGGCCCCTTGCATCCATCCCTGAGGACCGTCCTTTCATCACCTATCAGCGTCGTCAGCCTGTGCCCTCCAGCAGATTTGACCCTCACTGACTCACCGTCTGCTGCTGTTGACTCTTCCCCTCCGGATCCTCCATCAGAGATTACTCCCATTGCCCTTCTTCGCAAAGGTATTCGATCCACTTGTAACCCTCATCCACTTTATAGTTTCTTGAGTTACGATAGACTTTCTTCACCACATTTTACTTTTGTTTCTAGTATTTCGTCTATTTCTATTCCTAAAACTACAGGTGAAGCACTCTCTCATCCGAGTTGGCGTCAAGTAATGATTGATGAAATGCAAGTACTTCACTCCAATGGCACATGGGATCTTGTTCATGCTACTCCTGGAAAGTAAGTTGTCGGTTGTCGATGGGTATTCACTGTCAAAGTTGGTCCTGATGGCATTGTTCATCGCCTCAAAGCTTGTTTGGTGGCCAAGGGATACACTCAGATATTTGGTCTTGACTATGGGGATACTTTTTCTCCTGTTGCCAAGATGGCATCTGTTCGCCTATTTCTTGCACTTGCTGCCATTCAATAGCCTCTTCTACAACTTGATATCAAAAATGCATTCTTACATGGTGACTTGCAAGAGGAAGTATATATGGAGCAACCACTAGGTTTTGTTGCTCAGGGGGAGAGTTCTGGCATGGTATGCAAGCTTCGTAAATCTTTATATGGCCTGAAGCAATCTCCTCGGGCCTGGTTTAGTCGCTTCAGTTCCGCTGTTCAATCCTTCGGTTTAACCCGAAGTAAAGCGGATCATTCTGTCTTCTATCGGCATAGCTCTTCTGGCCAGTGCATCTATCTCCTGGTCTATGTTGATGACATCATTATTACTGGCAGCGATCACGCTGGATTGATTAGTTAAAGAAGTACTTATTCAATCAGTTTCAGACCAAAGATCTTGACAAACTTCAATATTTCTTAGGAATCGAAGTAGCACAGTCTAGGAAGGGCATTTCCATTTGTCAGAGGAAGTATGCACTAGATATCTTAGATGAGACTGGTATGTTGGGATGTAAACCCATTGATACACCTATGGATCCTAATATTAAGTTATTACCTGGACAGGGAGAGCCATTGGCAGACCCTGGTCTACCGCCGACTAGTTGGAAAGTTGAACTATCTTACTGTGACAAGACTAGACATCTCTTTTTCAGTTAGTGTGGCAAGTCAATTCCTTGACTCTCCTTGTGACTCTCATTGGGATGCAGTTATCAGGATTCTTCGATATATCAAAAAGGCACCAGGAAGAGGTTTATTATACACTAATAAGGGGAATGCATAAGTGTCTAGCTATTCAGATGCTGACTGGGCAGGTTCTCCTTCAGACAGACGATCCACCTCCGGGTATTGTGTTCTCCTAGGAGGAAATTTGATCTCTTGGAAGAGTAAGAAGCAAACTGTGGTTGCAAGATCAAGTGCAGAGGCAGAATATTGGGCCATGGGAAATGCGACCTGTGAGCTCATCTAAAGCAATTGCTTAAGGAATTACATCTCTGTGAACAACGGCCCATGAAACTCATTTGTGACAATCAAGCCGCATTGCACATATCCTCTAACCCAATCTTTCATGAGAGGACTAAACATATAGAAATTGACTGTCACTTTGTTAGAGAGAAGATTCAGTCAGGCGAGATCGAGACTGCATTTGTCAATTCCAGTGATCAACTTGCAGATGTTTTCACCAAGGCTCTTAGAGGTCCCCGAATAGATCATATATGTAACAAGCTGGGTGCTTATGATATATACGCACTAGCTTGAGGGGGAGTGTTAGAAATAATATTAGTTTTATTATTATTAGTTTATTATTCTAGAAGGTTATTTGGGCTTAGCCCATTAGGTTATTTAACCTCTTTAAATAGAGGACTCTTGTACAGTTTTATACACAATTGAATACAATACATTCATACATTCTAATTTGGTATCAGAGCCACGTGTCCCGGGTTCGATCCTCACCGCCCTCCACTTTCTTTCAAGTGGAATTTCTTTATTCGCACAGATAGGTGGGCTTGTGCATTGTCCACCCTTCAAGCCCAGTGGGCTCTCGTGTGAGGGGGCGTGTTGAGATATACAAAAAACCATTAATGTAGCCTCACCCAACAGCTTAAGCTTTTGGGTTGAATTGGTTCTTTGCATAGCTTAAAAAAGAGAGGATCCAAACAGACACTTAGACTAGTGGACATATTGAGTTATGCATGGAAAATATTCAATTGCCAATCACGTTCAAATTATCATAGCGAGAATTATCCCCAATTGTCCGAAATACAGACGAGATGTTCGTTTCGTTTGACCAATGATGGTAGGAGATTACCACATGTGTGTAGTTAACTACCATCATTTGAGATTCAAAGGTCGAAAGCGTCATGGCTATGATTAATGGATAAGGTTTCAAGTTTTGAGCATAAAAGATGTTCTAATGAAAAAGGCAATCACTTAGGATAAGAGTGAGATGAAATGAATACAACGCAATACATAGGAAAAGAAAAAGGAAAAAGTTTATTCACATGTTTACATAGTTGTAGTTGTGATACTTATCATATAGCTTCCGCCTTAATAATTAAATATGTTGCGCTTAATACCATAATGTATGATAACAAGCCGGTTCAAAACGGAGTGTTGCACTAACTTTTGAGAGCCCAAATTGTGTTAACTTATTGTGACCATCATATGCAATCAATAAATTGTTAGGCTTCAACTTATGATGAACCATATGTAGAATTCAAAGGATCTAATACAAGAACCCTCTGGCACTCTAGTTTCCTTATACATAGTGAAAATGGTATTGCCCTGTTAAATCCCACTCATGATGCCCCAACACATAGCGAAAATGGTATTGCCTTGTGTACAACAGGCTCCCCCAACTCGTTTCTTTGTTCTTGACCCCATCTAACGATAAGTCCCATATGGCTTCAAATCCACCATTGTCATTGACATTCTTTGAACTACAAATATTGCAAACTAGTTGTGTTTGAGGCATTTGCTCAAATTTAACCATCTCGTACCTTAGGAAGCACTCGTTGAGAAGGACTGTGTTGTTACCACATCCTTAGAAGCACAGACACGCAGATTGGGAAAAAAAACCGTGTCGGACACCGACAGGCTCCGACACGTGGTCAATATTTTAGGACACGCCGACATGCAGTCAACATTTTCCGATACGGAGTTAACGTTTACCGACATGTTCCAACATACTTCCGACACGTAGTCAACGTTTTTCGACATGCGGTCAACATTCATACAAATCCAAATTTTATTTTATTTTATCTTTTTAACTAAATATAAAAAATTAATTTATAAATCAAATATTTTCTGTTACGAAATTTGACATGAAAAATTAACAAGGCATAAAAAATTACTTTTGCTTTATATTTATGTTATGAAATTTGAATATTTGATTGATTATATGACTTATTATGAGTTTTTATATGTATTAAATGTAAACTACATTATATATATTAAAAATATTATTTAATATCAAATCATGTCCTAACGTGTCGAAGTTTAACATTTTTTAGAATTAACATGTCGGCGTGTCGTATCGTGTCCCGTGTCGCGTGTCAATGCAACATAGACCACGTCAATAATCAGGTACAATGGCCTTCCTTGCAGGTGCGCATGATGTGTAAGTTGCTCAATTCGTCTTTTGCACGATGGAAATGGCTGCTCTACCTAACCTTCAGCGTCGGGTGCAATGTGGTTGTATGCTCAATTTGTGGGGCCCTTCCTAAAAATTGTAGCCCGAAGATGTCTAGCCTTGTATCTTAACGGTTAGACCCATTGGGTTTGACCTTGATGACCTGCTTCAATTTGCTATTGCATCTCTTGAGTTGTGCAAGATACTCGAGCATGGAGGTCGGCATTTGGTGGTGCAAAGCTTTTCTTACACAACATTTGAGCTTGTTGGTTTCAACAACATCATAACTCAATGTTTCACCATGAATGAACCTATTTGGGTCTTCTCCATTATATTCTCGGCCGCAAGCACCTCTCCCTTTGGCTTATGTGACTGTTTTGTGTTCTAGTTTTGGGTCATAATCACCCGTGGCAGAAAAAGACTTTCCTGACTCTGACACCACTTCATCTCTGCCTTGGAACTTGGTTGATTTGATCTACGTTGCCCACAAACGTGTTTTATCACTACTATTGAAATCTTGCACTTTCTTGACTCTAGAAGACAATATCTCCTCTTCATTTTCCTTAACAAAAAATTATTCAAATAATACATTTTGAAAACTATTTACCAAAGTGATATAATTTAACTACTTTTAACCATGTGGGCCCCACAAACTAAATCATACTCAATCATTATGATATCACTTGTTACGTTTGTCGGGCAGTGTGGTCAAAAGATATCAAACTGTGTCACTTTGATAAATAATTTTTGAATTATATTATTTAATAAAAAAAAATTGCCTATTCAGCCCATAATATTTCGAGATTGCTTTGTAACACATAATATTCAGATTGTTCCATAATAAAACTTAAATCATAATTATCAAGGATTGTTGTTCACTTTTTGTATTCTAAGGTATCATTTTGTCGTTAATCACCTGATCAGTTGCACTCACTTGGATCTTTTGGCCATTGCAGAATGCTCCACCACCTAGCAGGTAAAAGAACAAGATTGGTGTAGAAATCTATAAAATTAATGATAAATTTAATTTGTAATAAGAGTAAACAAGTTTACTAAATCCTTTTTATTTTTCTTTCAGGGGTCCATGGAAGTTAGAATAAAAATTTCTTTCACCAGCGGTTGCAGAGAAAATGCGGGTATTCCAACACATAGGACCTCCAACAAACTCAACCTGAAATAAATAAAAAAACGTATTAACATACCCTTTCTTGCCTCAACTATATTTCTTTCGGCATTTTTTTCTATGATAGAAAGTGCAGTAGAACAATAGGCGTTATTTCTTATACGATGAGTGATAACAGGACAGCAGCTATATGTTTCTCTTATGTAAAAAGAAAAGGCAAGAGGGGGTGAGAATTTCATGACAATAAAAAATGAGGGGGGGAGGAAAAAAATAAAATAAAGACAAAGCAAAGCAAAACAAAGCCCAGCCCCTACTCTGAATATCCAAAGGGATATTCTTTGAATATATGATGCAATCCCAATCAAGCAATACAAGAGAGATAAAAATAGGAAGGTGTGGACTGAAGCCCAAATGGCCCAAGCAAATGATCCACAGTTATTGCCACGTCAGACAGAGGTTTCCCAAAATAACCCCTAACAGAATGGTGTGTGCATGGAGGCAGATTGGAGTTAGTTATAAGCACAGTGAAGAGAGCATGGGAGGCATTCTGGAATCTGAGTATGGAATGGGCCCTTTTTGGGGATTGGGAGAGAGTGGGACCTCTGTTGCATGCTCAAGTGATATAATAGACTATATAAAGTATAGCACGTCTCCACCTTCTGATGCATTGTACCAGAAATCCACAAACGTAATGGGCACGCCCAAACTTCCCACCAGCTCCAAGCAAAAATGCACTATGGAAGTAATTATTGAACTCAGAAATGTCATATGTAAATTATCATTTTTAGAAAATATATTAGTTATTTGCCTAAGAAGGGGAGCCTTGGCCAAGAGTAGATGTTGTCACCATGTAACCCAGAAGTTACAAGTTCAAATCATGTAATGAGCTTCTTGCAAATGTAAACCAAGGCTGCTTACTATAGACCCATCCTTAGACCCTATCCCAAGTGGGAGCTTTATAGCACCAGGTTGCCTTATATTAGATATTTGCTTAAAATTATACAGTCAATTCAACATCTAATTAAGGAGCCGATTACTCTTCTAACTAGAATTGCAAATATTAATAAAATAATATAAAGATGTTTGCATGGTCTCATTAGACACAATTCCTACGTACTCTCTCTACTTTCAAATATGTAGAATTTGAGATATAGATATCGAATACTTAAATTAATATTTATGAATACTATGCTCCTTATATGTTACAGTGTAAGTTCTGCATCTCTTACTTATTCTGATCATATACCTTCCTTTACCTTTGTTGATGGCACAAAAGCCCCTGTTCGTAGGATTGGACAAACTCGTCCGACCTCTTCTTTGACCATGACATCTGTCTATTACATTCCTACCATCCCTTATGACTTAATTTCTGTTAGTAAATTGGTTCACTCCCTTACTTAGATTATTACCTTCACTAACCATTTTGTTTCTATGCAGGATCTGGGTACGGGGAAGACGATTGGAGTGGTCGTGAGTCACGGGGTCTTTATTATCTCGTTGTGCCTCCTCCTTCGGTGGCATGCTCTCTTACATAATCTCCACAACGTATCCACAGTCTTCTTGGTCATCCAAGTCCTTCAAAATTGCAGAATATGGTTCCTCTTATTAGAGTAAAATAGTTGAATATATTTGTAACTGTTAGAATAGTTGTAAGAATAGTTCAGTATATATATAGTCCCACATCTTATGAGCTCAGCCCATTGGGTCTTTTAGTCTCTTTAAATAGAGAGCTCTTGTACATTGTAACATACTATGATTCTTCAATATACAATTATTCTTTAATCTAAAGTTGATATCAGATCTTTTTCGCTCTAGGGATCCACTTCCGCTAAAACCCTAAGCCCACTGCTTAAGTGTTCTCTTCTACTTTGCCGTGCATTCTTCCGGCAAGTTTTTCATCAACCGTGTGTCCCTCCGGCAGGTTCTCTAAGCTGTGTGTCTCTCCGGCTTGTTTCTTCAACTGTCAGAACCACTGCCCGCTGCCAACAACCACCGTTCGTCACTGTTCAGGCCACCGGAGCATTGTTCCGGCGTCGATTTCCACCGGAGAGCCTGCGATCAGAGCCCTCTCTCTTCGGCGACAAAGTTTGTGGAAGGCCCATCATCAGAGGAGTCCCCACGCGCTCTCATGCACCGCTCCTTCTACCTGCGCGTGGTTCTCACGTGCCACCCTTCACTGGCGCGTGTGCACTGTTCCAGCGTCTTTTTCCAGTCGTTCCTGGACAGACTAGCTCGATTTTTCCTCCTCTTTCCGGATCTGTGCTTGGTTCTTTGTGGGTCTCACTTTAGACGTGTGGTTCTCCTTGATTGGATATCGTTTTCCTTCGTTTACGACTTTTATATTTTGTCTTTAAATGGCAGCATCGTCCCCTGATCTCTCGGAGGTTAACTCTCCTTCTCCTCCTGCCAAAACTTCCTCAGGAATCATCTCTACTAATATTGGGCCCATTACATCTTCCAAACTGAAGGATTCTGACAACTACAAGAATTGGGCCACCTCTCTTGCTGCAAATATAGCTCAGTCAGACAATACATCATTTGGTTCAGTTTCTCTCTCACCTGCGGACTATGCTGCACTCCAAACTCTTCTCAAGAAGGCTTCTCCTCAGTCTCAGCCCTCCGCTCCATATACTGGTAATCCCGTTGCTTGTGTTTCTCATTCTACATCACTTGGCACTTGGATATTTGACTCAGGTACTACCGATCATCTCTGTGGTAATACGGAACTTTTTACATCTCTTACTTATTCTGATCATTTACCTTCTTTTACCCTTGCTGATGGAACCAAAGTCCCAGTTCGTGGGATTGGACAAGCTCGTCCGACCTCTACCTTGGCCTTGACATCCGTTTATTACATTCCTGGCATCCCTTATAACTTAATTTCTATTAGTAAATTGATCCACTCCCTCACTTGCACCATTACTTTCTCTAACCATTCTGTTTCTGTGCAGGATCCGAGTACGAGGAAGATGATTGGAGTGGGTCGTGAGTCACGGGGACTTTACTATCTGGATGTGCCTCGTCCTTCAATGGCATGCTCTCTCACAGAATCTCCACAACTTATCCATAGTCGCCTCAGTCATCCAAGTCTTTCCAAGTTGCAGAAGATGGTTCCTCTTTTATCCGGTCTTCAATCTTTAGATTGTGTGTCATGTCAACAAGGGAAGCATACACGCTCCTCTTTTGCCAATCGAGTCAATAAACGAGTTGATGTCCCTTTCTCTCTTGTTCATTCAGATATCTGGGGTCCAAGTCGTACCTTGTCTGTTTTAGGTTTTCGGTATTTCGTTACCTTTATTGATGATTTTTCCTGTTGCACTTGGATCTATTTAATGAAAAATCGTTCTGAGTTATTTTCCATTTATAAAAAGTTTTCAATTGAGTCATACTCAATTTGGTGTTTCTATTCGTATTCTACATAGTGATAATGCTAAGGAATATGTTTCTATTGATTATTCTAATTTCTTGGCTACACAAGGTACTTTACATCAAACTACTTGTCCTCACTCCACAACAAAATGGGGTGGCTGAACGTAAAAACAGACATCTCATTGAAACTGCTCGTACCCTTCTTATTCATATGCAGGTTATAACACCTCACATTTCTAAATCACGTATTAATATATTAAATGAGGATTAAAGGAATGGATTAGTGAAAATCCTGGAAATTTGGCTAAAATACAAAGAAAGGGTAAAACGGTAAATAGCCAAACCATGGTTGTTAGTATCGCACGATACGCGATACGTATCGTGCGATACGATACGATACAGTGGCAAATCGATACGAATTGCAATAGCAAATCGATACGAATAGCAATAGCAAATCGTTTTTGGCATGAATCGTGGAATCGAACGATTCGGTTGTGAATCGTGAATCGAAATTTTTTTGCGATTCAAAATATAAAAAAAATTTAAAAAAAAACACTCAACAGTCGCAGGATTTGGAACGGCATGTTGTTATCTGAAAGGTTGTTTGCTTCAGAAAAATCAGGGATTCAAAATCCCATTTAAAAAACAAAAGGAAACAAGAAGTCAAGAACAGAAAGGTGCGAAGGTGCAAACTGAGAAACAGAAAGAGAACAACAAAGACAAAAAAATAAAAAACGATACAGAAGGAGAGACGACTTGCAGAGAGGTGCGAAAGCAACAAAACAGAAGCCTACTTGCAGAGAGGTGCGAACAGAGACGACTTGCAGTGACTTATAAGAAGCAACGAAACAGAAGGAGAGACTTGCAGAGGAGAAAACGCCTTGCAGAAATTTCCAAAGAGTAGCGCTCAAGAAGACTTGCAAACTCTGTGTAGAAGAAGACTTGCAGAGGAGTAGATTCAGAGAGCGTGTAGAAGAAGACTCACAAAAGGCAGAGTAGATTCAGAGAGCGTGTAGAAGAAAACTCACAAAAGGCAAAGGAGTACGGGTACTATTTTTGAAATGGGTGATTTGATTTGTGATTGGAATTTGTAAATTGTAAATATATTAAAATATTATAGTGATGATTCAGCTGAATTGAAAATGTATGAGAGGATCAGAGGAATACATTATATTATTATAATATTATGAAAAAGCTGCAGTGTTGAAGTCGTTCTCAATTTAAATACATTATATTTTTTTTCTCTCTTTTACAGTAACAGAAATAATAAAAATGGCTCCAAAGAAGAAATCCCAAAAACAGAAGTATATAACTTGGGATCATTGTAAATCCCTAGGGAATAGGTTGAATGTTGAATGTAACTATTGTCCCAAAACAATGTGGGGAGGAGCATTTAGAATGAAGCACCATCTAGCTGGAACACACAAAGAAGTTGCTCCATGGCAACAAGTGCCGGAAGAGATAAGGGATCTATTTAAAAAAATATTAGAGGATGCAAGAGATGATGATGAACTAGAGTGCTTCGATGATAAAGATTCACAAAAAAAATGGAGCATGGATAGTTTTATGATAAAAGGAAAAAGTGGAAGAGGCTCATCTGCTATGAAACAACAAACTATAAATTCAATGGTGAAGGATAGAGATTTGGTGGTTCGAGATATTTGTAGATGCATATATGGCAATGCATTGCCATTTAATTTAGTTAAGAGTCCACTATTTATTAATATGGTGAAGTCTATTAGTGAATATGGTAGAGGCTTAAAACCACCAACTTATCATGAAGTGAGGGTGTGATATTTGAAGAAAGAAGTTGATCTTGTCCATACTAGTTTGGATAAATATAAGTTGGAATGGAAGAAAACTGGTTGTACATTGATGTCAGATGGATGGACTGATGGAAAGGGTAGATCTCTTACTAATTTTCTTATTAATAGTCTTAGAGGGACTGTTTTTATAAAATCTGTTGATACAAGCAGCTTTATTAAAGATGCTGAAAAAATGTTTGAATTACTTGATGAGATGGTGATGGAAATTGGAGAAGAGAATGTCGTTCAAGTAGTGACAGATAGTGCTTCAGCCCTTGTATCTGCTGGACAAAAGTTGATGGATAAAAGAAAGCAACTCTTTTGGTCACCCTGTGCAGCCCACTGTCTTGATTTGATTTTGGAAGATATTGGTGGCATTACAGTGTTCTATAATACCATTTGGAAAGTAAAAAAAATTACAACTTTCATTTATAGGCACACATGGGTGTTGAATTTGTATAGAACCTTTTCCAAAGGTAGAGAGTTAGCTAGGCCTGCAATAACAAGGTTTGCTACATCATATTTGACAATGCAGTCAATTTTGAAACAAAAGACTGCACTTCGATCTATGTTTACATCTGAAAAATGGGTTAATAGTGCTTATTGCTCTAGGCCGGAAGCCAAATTTGCAGAAAATGTTGTTTTGGCTGATAAAAGGTTTTGGAAATCAATACATTATTGCTTGAAAATTGTGTCTCCTCTTGTGAAAGTTCTTAGACTTGTAGATGGTGATTCAAAACCTGCAATGGGATACATTTATGAGGCTATGGATAGAGCAAAGGAAGAAATAGCAGAGAGTTTTAATCATGAGGAAAAGAGATATAAGGATGTATGGGAAATCATTGACAAGCGTTGGGATTTACAACTTCATAGGCCTCTTCATGCAGCCGCCTATTTTCTTAATCCAAAGTAAGTATTTTTTTTTTATAAAATTTATTTATATAAAATTCTTTATATTTTATATTTGATTTATTATTAAGCCTTATTCTAAATTTATAATAATTATATAGGTTCCACTATGACACAAAGTTCAACCCAGATCGTGAGGTTAAAACTGGCTTGTGGAAGACATTGGAGAAGATGTGTCCTGATATTGAAACAAAGATCACAATTGATTCCCAAATTGAGAAATTTGACAGGGCTGAAGGACTCTTTGGAAATAGTTTAGCAATTGCAACTAGAGCTAGGAAGCAAACTGGTAATCATCGAATTTTGTGTATTGATTAAATTATGTTTTGATATTTTTAAAATTAAAAATTAAATCATTAACCAAATATGTATTTATCAATTATATATATTTTTTGCTAGCTTTATGGTGGAATAGTTTTGGAGACGACTGCAAAGAGCTGCAAACAATAGCTATTCGTATCCTAAGCCTTACTTGCAGTGCTACAAGGTGCGAGAGAAATTGGAGTGTGTTTGATCAAATTCACTCTAAGAGAAGAAACCGTTTAGAGCAACAAAGGTTGAATGCTCTTGTGTTTGTTAAATACAACCTTCAACTTGAAATTAGGCAAAAACAAAGGGAGGAAAAAGGAGACACATATGATCCTATCTGCTTATCAGATTTAGATTCTGACGAGGAATGGATTACTGAGCAAGAGGAGCCTTGCCTAATGGATGAGGAATCTTGGATGGATGTTCATGAGTGCTTCAACGTTGATGAAGGAGACCAAAGCAAAAAGAGAAAGAGAGGTATATTTGCATATATAATATTTCTTTTAATCAAACACTTTATCTAATATATTTATTTACATTATGTATATTTTTTTTTTAGGTCCTCGAAATCTTCAAGATGATAGGAATGATAAAGGCAAAGGCATAAGATACAAGAGGATGTCAACAGGAATGATAACAGAAAAGGATCTCAAATTATTGAACAAGATATGGGAGATGAGTCAGATGACTCTACTAATGGAGAGGATGAAGGACTAGATATGCCAATACTAGATCCTGATAGTGATAGTAGTGATAATATTAGTCTTGAAATTTAATGAATATGAAAAATAACTGGTTTTAGATTTGGTTACTTATGGATTTTGGTATTTAGATTTTTTTTTAATTTGGATTTATATGATATTATATATTTTGAAGTTATTTTTAATTTGTTTCTGAATCTTACGATTCGATACGATTCACGATACAAAAAATCAGCCGAACGATTCACGATACTATTGCGATTCAACAACCATGAGCCAAACACACAACCCTAGGAAAGTAAAATTGAGTAGAAGGTCTCAAATGATGAAAATAACCCTGGAAATGGATTCAGAACGAAAAAATTGAGTGGATAGGCAAGTTTCAGAAAATTCAGTGAATAGTGGTTTTACCGGGTAAAAATACCGCGGTAAAACGCACCGTAAAACGTGCCGATTGAGTTTTGAGCTCTAGGTTTTGAATACAAGTTATAAATGGTTTATAGAACTAGGAAATATGATTTCTGATGAAATTTGACAGAAATTAGTAAGTTTGGGGAAGCGTGCCTACGGCAAGCGTAACAGTATAAAATAGCATTTTCTCCGAACGACCGGAAAACTCAGGATTCATCTAATCAAGGGTAATTAAAAGACAATGGTTAATGTTAAAAATTAGAGTTTCTAAATAGGTTGTGAATTTATGGACGTTTAGTGGAATCGGAGGGAAATTCAAGTTAGTTTGAAATTGCGTGAGGTGGCGGTGGGGCCCACCTCACTTAAACCACTTAAGACACATAAGCACATGTCACTATTCATTCATCACTTTCCCCTCACCCTTCTTGAACCCTGCGGCCCTCCCTCCCAAAGACCCCATTTCACTTCCAATTTTCTTCCTCTCTTAACTTAGTCATTTAGACACCAAATCAAGAGATTTTTGACTTGAAATTTGTTGGAAACAACCTTCTAAACACATTGGTAGTAGTCTTAAGCCTTGAATCCCTCTATATTTTGAGAAAAACCCTCCCAAAAGCCGCGGCCAAGTGTTGTAGATTTGTGCTCATGGAGTTGATTGGAGCTCCAATGGTTTAGTATGATGTGGAGGAGCCCTATACCTACCTTTTGAGTAAGTTTCATCACATTTGAATGGTTGGATTGTTGATTTTAGTTTATGAACCCTAAGCTCTGTGTATGATTTGTGTAGTTAGAGAGCTCAAATGGAAAATGTGTATTAGATGATTATGTCTTAGAATGATGTGTTAGAGCTATAAATGCAATAAAAATTATTAGTGAAAATGTGATTTTAACTTGGGAAATTTTGGATGATGCCATGACTTTGTGTTTTGGATTGTCGTTAGGATTGTGAAATTGGATTGTTGTATGGTTGTATGATGTTATAATAGGATTGTATGAGGTGTGGAATAATTGAATTGGATTGAAGATTCCTTGGAGTGCACCTATGATGATTTCGGCCAAGAGAAGAAAAGAGAGGAATGAGATGTAAAATTATTTGGATGGTGTGTTGTGTATTGTATGGTAATTAGAAGGGTTGTGTGATGGTTGGAAGGTTGGAAAATCAATGAAAAAATATTGGATAGTGTGAAATTGTGGAATTGGACCTAGAGCAAATTATTAGGCAAAATGATGTTTGAATGATGTAGGATGCAAATTGGCACCTAAAATGGCCTTTTGGTAACCTTGGGGTGCCTAAGAAAAATGAAAAGAAAATTTAGAAAAATAAATTGTAAAAACACTATAATGGCCGAACCTACCTAGGTGTGGGGGAGGATTTTGACGTTTTTGTATTTTGATAGAATTGCCGTGTTCTGACGATCCGTATATGGTCGTTGTAGGTTGCCGTACGTGGATTTGAGTCCCGAACCGTGAGCTCGGAGGGTTGCCCTTAGTCCCGAACCAAAGGGATTGTGGTGAGTATTTCAAATCATGCATTTATGCTTGAGAATTGACATTTAATTGTTGAATGGGAGTTGATTGGGAATGTCCTCTGTGTAGGCATTTCGGTTGCGTAACGAGCTCGGAATATATAGTGCATTGGAGCTACGTGGAGAGGATTATACAGGTAACCTCTTGGTACTGGGGCTTGACCCCCTTGTGTGTTCCACCATGCCCGTTGAGGGTGATGGTAGGAAGTATGTAAGTAATGTAGGATAACATGTTCATGCATATAGTATGTGTGTTGGTACATAGGATGTACCGTGTCTCTGGCCAGTAGACGTGTTGCCTTCGGGCGTTACGGACTTCCACTGGATAGGTCTCCGTGAGGGAATTCCAGTTGACCTGGGGTCGTGGTGTGTGATCCGGATAGGAGCACACTAGGAAGTCTAGGGTGGTTATGGATGGAGAGTGCCTTGGTTTGATTTTCTGGGAACACGCCTTGGTTGAGACCCGTAGGCTTATATGCCGAGCCAATAGGCTGGACGTTGCGTGGTTTTGGCATTCACCATTCCAGCTTCGTCGTATTTTGTATCCCTATGCTCCCCTATTTCTCTAAATCTCTTGCTTTATCCCGTTTTACAGCTGTTATGTTACGTTATTTATATGCATCGAAGTGAGCCATTGGACGGAGTATTCTCCAGAACCTCTGGGTTACTGAGATATATTCGTATATCTCACCCCGTCTTGGGGGCTTTATTTCAGGAGGTAGCAGTGGTGCAGGAGCGGTGGGCAAGAAGCCCATGGGATGACTGAGATATAGGAGTATTTATTTTGCATTTTGGTGGCCATTGGGCCTAGACTAGACTTAGGGCATGCACATTGCATATGGATGTAGGAGAAGATTTATTGTCATATTTGTTCATGTCATTTTTGCCTAAGTCTAGTGACTTATGTCATTTCGAGGTTTATTCATTATGTTGTATTTAAAGATTATGGCTTGTAAAGTGTAATATTCCATTTGGAAGTTGTAATTTGTACATTAATATTTGATGTAATATGGAAGCATGTAATATGATGAAAGGGCAATAGGCCTATTTTAGGATTATGATTATGTGTATGTTTAGAAAATGGATGCAAATGGATCTTGGTGATTGAAATATGTTAAGTGTTAATAAAGTAAGCAATATGATATGAATTGAGTAAAGTTGCGCACTAGGTCACAGTCACGGGTTCAAGTCTAGAAAACAGTCTCTTTGCAAAAATGTAAGGGTAAAGTTGCGCACCATCAACCCTCCCCCTACCTTCACAAGTAACGGAGCTTTGTGGAGTAGGGTTTACCCTTATAATCCATGAAGCAGGTGAACGGATATCATCCATTCCAAGCTTGTTGGTTAGTTTCTGAAAATTGACACTGCACAACCCATTGTCAACCACATCTGCAAGTTGACTGCTAGAAGGGGCAAAAGGAGTATAGATTAGGCCCCTATCCAACTTTACTTAAATAAAATGCCCATCGGCCTCAATATGTTTCTTACGGTCATATGATACAAGATTATGGGTAATACGAATGGTTAGTTGTCACAATAAAGCTTCATTGGACCTTTCCACTTGGTTCTCAGATCTTCCAAGATAATTTTCAGCCCCAACAGTTCATGTATTGCAAGTACTATTGCTCTAAATTGAGCTTCAGAACTGGGCCTTACAACCACATATTGTTTTTTACTTCCACGAGTCACAGTATATTTGAAAATAGATAGGTCTTAGTATAGGGAAGAGATAAGAGAGCTAAGGGAATGAAGATACTACACAACTCCTTGATAGTGTAGCAGTGGGTAGTTATGTCATCAACATGAGGATTTAAGGTTTGCTAAATTTGTGCTATAGCAAAAATTAATACGATAAGAATCCTATTATCTCTTGGAACAACTTTGATTGGGAATAGAACTAGCTTGAGGTATAAAATGCTTTCCTTCGTGACGAATTGCTAGAGGTTTATATGAAGATCCCAAGAGGATTCAATTCCAAAGATATAAGTAGGCAAGTTAAAAAAGGCTTTACATGGGTTGAAGAAATCTCCCTATGCATGGTTTGGATGTGTAGAATATTCTAGAGTTTTCTACTTGTTTCTAGCTACTTGTTCCTTTGAGTAGTGTGATGCCTCTTCGGTTACTGTGTATTTTATTTATTACTTCAACTCCTTAACTACCTTGTAATCTGTATATAAAGATCCCTTTGGGTGTCAATCAATATATGAAAAATACATTTCATATATTTCATCATGGTATCAAGAGCAGGTTATCCTGTGGTCATCTTGTAAACCTTCACGTTTCCTTCCGTTTTCCATTTTTCACTGTTTATTAAAATAACTCAGAAACCATATCTGGACCCCTCCAATCACGAAACCAAGGCCACCATTGGACTCAGAAGCCATTTCCGAGTCGACCCACGTCAGCCCCGTCGCCGGAAAGTCAGCCACGCGCCGCCACGCGCCGCCACTGCAGAACTGCCTCTCCGGCGCGTGTGAGCCACGCGCCGCCCTGCCGGCCTCCGTTTGTCACGCGGCTTTCACAGAACGGCTCGCCTGGCCTTCCTCTTCCTGTTCTGGGGGTTTAAATGACGATTGGAGCACTCTTCTTGTTGGGTCCAGTTGGTTCCTCTTCATGATTTTTCAGTTCTGAACGATTGGAGTTTGTTTTTTTTATTTTTTTATTTTGAACAATGGAAGTTGAAAATATTGAGGCTGAGAATAAGCATTCTGAAAAATCATCCGGTAATGTTTCCGGTGTCTTTCCTCTTCCTTGTTCTTCGTCTTCCGGAGACAACCTAGCTATACAGATTACTAACCACCGTTTAAACGGTAAGAATTATGAGCAATTTCAGAAGGTGATGTCTCAATCTGCTGAGGCAACTAGTCATGTTGCTCAACAAGGTATGGCATTCCATGTTGATCATAGTAGTCGTTTGATTCTTGATTCGGGAGCTTCTGATCATATGACAGGTAATGCATCCCTGTTTTGTTCTTATACCCCTTATTATCACCAGTCACGAATAAGGACGGCTGATGATAGTTTCTCTAATATTGCGGGAAAGGGATCCATTAAGCTCTCTGAACATATTACTCTGAATTCTGTCCTTCATGTCCCTTCTCTTACTTGTAACCTTATCTCTATTAGTAAACTTTCCTCTGAATTGCATTGTGTTGCTAAATTCTCAGCCAAAACCTGTGTTTTTCAAGAACAGGATTCGGGGCTGATGATTGGCAGTGCTAGAGAGGAAGAAGGGCTTTACTATTTAGAAGAAGATTCTCATGAAAAGAGATTTTTTGCAAATCACTCTTTATGTTTATCAGACGATTGTAATGATGTTTTGTTGTGGCATCGTCGTTTAGGACACCCAAATTTCTTTTATCTTCAAAAGCTGCTTCCAAACTTATTTATCAACAAAAAACCAAGTTCCTTTTTTTGTGATGATTGTCAGTTTGCAAAACACTCTCGTGTTTCTTATTTCCCTAGAGATTATCATGTTTCGTCTCCATTTACATTGATTCATAGTGATATTTGGGGCCCAGCTCGTGAAAAAAATATATCTGGAACTCGTTGGTTTATTACCTTTATTGATGATCATTCTAGAGTATGCTGGGTATATCTTCTAAAAGATAAGTCTGAAGCTGCAGCCACTTTTAAAAATTTTCATGCTATGGTACAAACTCAATTCCAGACCTCTATCCAAATCCTGCGAACTGACAACGGTACTGAATATTTTAATTCTGTTCTTGGTGATTACCTAACCAAGCAAGGTATTATCCATCAAAGTTCTTGTCCTAACACCCCTCAACAAAATGGGGTGGCTGAAAGGAAAAATAGACATCTCATTGAAGTTGCTAGAGCCCTCTTGTCTACAATGCATGTCCCTAAATACCTGTGGGGGAGGCTGTCTTGACTGCCTCATATCTCATCAATCGGATGCCCTCTCGCGTCCTGAATTTTCATTCTCCTATATCTTGCCTTACCCGCTCTTTTCCCTCCTTTCGGGCTCTCTCTTCCCTTCCTCCAAAGTTGTTTGGCTGCGTGGTTTTTGTTCATATTCCTCCACATCAAAGGTCCAAACTTGATCATAAGTCTGTTAAATGTGTCTTCATAGGATATCCTCCTAATCAAAAAGGTTACAAGTGCTACTCACCTTCTCTTCGAAAGGTCTTTGTTTCTATGGATGTTACTTTTTGTGAAACACAATCATTTTTTCCCTCGACTTCTCTTCAGGGGGAGTCTATTGGTATAAATGAAGACAAGTCTTGGAATCCAAATAATTCTACTGTCTTACCTTTACCCTTGGAAACATCTGTTGTTTCTTTACCTTTGGAGTCAGGGGGAGTTAATGTACAGGAGACAAGGACAGCAATTGTACCAGAGACTGGAGATCCTCCCGGTAAATGGGGAAAATTCTACAGCATGCGAAAATCTCCTCAAGATCCTCTAGACTGCCAGGATTCTGACCCGAGTCCTAGTTCCAGCAATCCACTTGAGAACACTGGTACAGCTGACCTAGATGTGCCCATTGCCCTTCGAAAAGGTACTAGATCTTGCACTGCTCATCCTATTTCTCATCACATTTCATATGAAAAGTTATCTCCAGGTTTTCGTGCTTTCAACACTATATTAGACGGTACAAAAATACCAAAAAATATCCAAGAGGCACTTAATGATCCTAAATGGAGGGATGCAGTCTTTGAAGAAATGGATGCTCTTAAAAAAAATGGAACTTGGGAGTCCGTGGCACTTCCCAGAGGAAAGAAAACTGTAGGTTGCAAATGGGTGTTCACAATAAAATTTAATGCAGATAACAGCATCAACAAATATAAGGCCAGATTGGTTGCCAAAGGATTTACTCAGACTTATGGGATAGACTATCAGGAGACGTTCGCTCCCGTTGCCAAACTTAACTCTATCTGAGTCTTACTATCACTTGCTGCCAACCTTGATTGGCCCTTGCATCAATTGGACGTAAAGAACGCTTTCTTAAATGGGGACTTACATGAGGAAGTTTACATGGATCCACCACCTGGTTTTGAACAGGGAGATGGTTCTGTATGCATGTTGAAGAAATCTCTTTATGGACTTAAACAATCCCCTAGAGAGTGGTTTGAAAAGTTTACTCGTGTTGTTAAAGAAAGAGGATTTATCCAAGCTCAGACTGATCACACTTTATTTTTTAAACACTCCGATAGTGGCAAAATTGCTATCCTCATTGTTTATGTTGACGACATAATTGTCACAGGTGATGACTGGGAAGAAATAAAATCTTTAAAAGGGGGTTTAGCTAGTCAGTTTGAACTAAAGGATCTTGGATCTCTCAAATATTTCCTTGGAATGGAAGTTGCTCGTAGCAAAGCGGGAATTTCCTTATCTCAGAAGAAATATATTCTAGACCTGCTACAAGAAACAGGTATGCTTGGGTGCAAGCCTGCAGAAACTCCAGTTGAACCCAATATTAAATTGGGAATTGAAGATGGAAAAGATGTTGACAGGGAGCAATACCAAAGGTTGGTAGGGAAGCTGATCTACTTATCTCACACTCAGCCTGATATTGCATTTGCGGTTAGCATGGTTAGCCAATTCATGCATTCTCCTAAGGAAAAACACCTTAGTGCTGTTTATAGAATCCTCAAGTACCTCAAAAACACCCCTGGTCGAGGAATGCTCTTTAAAAGGGGACACAAGAGGATGATAGAAATCTATACAGATGTTGATTGGGCTGGCTCTGCTATGGACCGAAGATCCACTTCAGGATATTGTACCTATGTCTGGGGAAATCTTGTGACCTGGAGAAGTAAGAAACAAACTGTTGTTGCCAGAAGCAGTGCAGAAGCAGAATTTCGGGCGCTAGCCCATGGCATTTGTGAAGGAATCTGGTTAAGAAGGCTCCTTGGAGAATTAAAGATATCTTATTCTCTACCTGTGAGACTCTATTGTGATAATAAGGCTGCAGTCAGTATTGCTCAAAATCCTGTACATCATGACAGAACCAAACATGTGGAGGTTGATCGTCATTTTATCAAAGAAAAATTGGAGGAGGGTAGTGTATGTTTGTCATATATACCTACCAAGGAGCAAACAGCCGACATTCTCACCAAAGGATTACACAAACCCATCTTTGAGGATTTAATTAGCAAGTTGGGGATGATCAATATATATCTCCCAACTTGAGGGGGAGTGTAGAATATTCTAGAGATTTCTACTTGTTTCTAGCTACTTGTTCCTTTGAGTAGTGTGATGCCTCTTCGGTTACTGTGTATTTTATTTATTACTTCAACTCCTTAACTACCTTGTAATCTGTATATAAAGATCCCTTTGGGTGTCAATCAATATATGAAAAATACATTTCATATATTTCATAAAATACATTTCATATATTTCATCAGGATGTCCTTGAGATACAAGCAGAGTCAGGGACACCAGATACTCTTCTTTAAATAATCATATGAGGGAAAACTCATTATTCTTCTTGTCTACGTAGATAACATCATTATAATAGAGGATGATCTAATTGATAAAGGACTACTAAGAGAAGTTGACCGCTGAATTTGAAAGTATAGACCTTGGGAAGCTTAGGTACTTTCTTGGGATTGAAGTTTCTTAGTACAAACAAGGTACTTGTATCTTTTAGGGGAAGTATGTCCTTGATCTCACCAAGGAAGTTTGAAAACATGGATGTAAAATGGAAAATGAAGAAGAGTGTCCCAAGGTTGACAAAAGGCACTATCAGAGGTAGAGGAAGATTGATATATTTGACTCATACAAGACCAGGTTTAGCACATATGGTTAGTGTTGTCAGCCAGTTTAGCACAACCCAAGGGAGACATACTTGCATGCTATTGACAAAATTTTCCAGTACCTTAAAGCTATAGCAGGAAGAGGACTGCAATTACGAAAAAGGTGGAAATTTGTCCTTAGAAGTGTATACTGATGCTAATTATGCAGGATCCATTACAAACCAGAGATCAATCTCTGGTTATTGTGTGTTCCTTCGTGGGAATTTATTAACATGGAAGAATAAGGAACAAAATGAGATACCTCATTCAAGTGTAGAGGCAAAAGTTCTGACTCAAGGAGTTTATGAACCACTATGGCTGAAAATTATACTATACAACCTCATAGTGAAATATGACCAATGAAGTTGCTTTGTGATATTAATCTATTATTTGTCAAGCTCATAATCATGTTCAACATGCTAGAACAAAATATATTGAGATCAACCACCACTTCATAACGAGCTAATTGCTGCTCCATATATCCTTTCAGGGCTTCAATTAGTTTATCAATTGACTAAAGGATTTCCGAACGAGAGATTTCAAGACCTTGCTAGCAAGCTGAGAATAATAAATATCAACTCACCATTTTGAGACGGATAAATAAAGAATGAATAATTGTGTAATTACTATAGATTTGTTTTTCCTTTTTATTAGGTCTGATTTTCTTCTTATTTGTTTCCTTAGAATCAGCTCTTCATTAAGAAAACAATTATTCACATTTGTCTATAAATTATAAACCTGAACATTCAAGTAAATAATATTCATATTCAGAACTCCAAATTTCAACTCTATCATAAATAAATTCAACCAAGTCTTATGTGCATCAAACTGTATTCAATCATTAATTGAACTGTATCATTTCAATTCTTCTGCTTAAAAGGAAACTTTTTATGATCACAAGAATTAATCAAGTAAATGAACATGAGGTATATAATTATTTTGTTGTCAAATACAAGGAATATCTATCTTTTAATCTCCATTATTTTTGTAAAATAGAAATGTGTTTATGCTAACTATAACCTTTTTTTTACGCTAAGTTCTTGTTTATTTTTACTCTATTTACCATAAACAGTTATGCAAAATTGCAAATAACATAATATCAAAGTAAAAGATAAGGATAAATAACCACTGCAGCGGCAGCAGGATTCCCTCGATATAGAACTCCAACAGAAACAGCAAAGCTGGGATAGCCATGTGCAAAGTTTGTTGTCCCATCTACAAAAATATCAAAGATTTGTAACTAAAATATCCAAACAATACACAGAAAAAGAAATGGATGAGGAACATGCACTCTAAGATAATATATTTGAATACAAAGAGGAAAAAATAGACTATACCATACAAGATATGGCCTTGACTGGGCCTTACTTAGAACACCGCCAAGAAGGAATATCTCTTGATCAAGAGAGTATGGAACTGGGGATGCATTTTTTTTTTTAAAACTAATGAGAATATGTTACAATAAAATAAATATAAAAAGAAACAGAGGGAGATAAATCACATGAATCAAATTGCAGATTCAAATAAGACCCATACTTGGAATGAGTGGTGGAACATAGTTCATAGAAGTTAAATCCATGTCTTTCTTTAAAAGAAGCTGAAAATTTTGAACAGGGTCTGTACTAAAACTGAAGAAATAGACTTGAATGCCCGGCTCTAGTTTCTGAATTCTAATTAAAGTTGTGCTTAAAATTACAATAATTCCTTAAAAAATTGGGACAAAAAGGAGCATTGACTGAAATCCCAGACCTAAAGGATCAATGCACCAGAGATAATCAGATGCTGCTTCTCCTATAATTCCTCCTTCTTCCCCAAGAATAAGATGATCTTCAAAATTCTTTTTCACCACTTCCAATATGGCAGCTTCGCTCATTTTATCTGTCCTGTAAATAATTTACAAAAGTAAGTGAAAATATGGTCCAAAAAATGACTCTAATTCCATCAGAGAAACAAAGCATGCAAACAAGTAATAGTGCAATAAGTTTAAAATCAACAACAAAAGATGCTAGGAGTTCAAAGATTAATGCATATCAAAGGCATAATATCTGCAGCAAATAACAGATCTTGAACAAAAAAATACTGGGTAACTCAAAGAATGTTCATATTATTTATATTATCCAACTAAGTGAGAACAAGAAGGAAGGCAACAAAGGAGAGGGGCCATAAATCTATGTTGATAAATTGATTTTAACATCAAATAAGATAAGAATTAATTAGAGTTTCAATGAGACCTTACTCAGTCACCAAGTCGGTTAATCCTTTATATGTAATATTTCGTGGCTTATTAACAGCATCCATCACAACCTGTAAATAACAAAAAGATGTAATATCCATGTGAAGATAATGACATGCCAAAACCTTATTTAACTAGAAAAACAAAATTTAAAAAAGCTATTATTAGCAATATACTGTGGAAGTTATAGCTGAAAAGCCCAAAACCTGTTTGACCACGATTAGACTAAGCTACCTGAAGATTTAGTATTATTATGTCTAGAAAAATAGCTTATATACCTCAATGTGTAGTTTTCCGTTAGTCTCTCCTAGAGTATCTCTGCAATTCTAGATATATTACTCATTATATCTAAGTTTTTCTCAACATGACCAATGTCCTAAAAACTAAGAAAGAAGTGCATACTGACCAATTATTTGACTTTCTTTACAAAAGAAACATGCTACTTACTAAACACAAAGGATATATAAATAAGGAGCATAGAGCATTATATTATTAAACTTAATTGAGGAATAGAGAAGTAAAATTAAATACTTAAAGAGCTAAATAATCAAGTATTAACAACATGCTAATCAAGTGGTAAGGACTTACCTTCGGAAGAGTAAAGTGGCATGCCCATGCCAATATTTTATATATAAATTTTATCTTTTAAACAAATTCACTTAATTATTTGAAGTTAGCTGTTCATAGCCACAAAAACGCATCACATATCATTCAGTATTTCCTATTCTTTGTGTCGTTATTTTCTCATATTGTGTTCAAGCATGTCATGCTTATGTCTTCATACAAGCAAAGGTTAAACATGTCAGGTATATTGTGAAATTCTTTATCTCCCAATTGTCCATCACGCATAGCAGCATAATAAGTCAAGCTAAGGCATGTTCATCATACATCATTGTACACATCCAAAAATCATGGCATGGTCCACGTAGTCAAAGTTGTAGTTCCATGTCCATAACTATTCAATGATAAGCTGCCTCATATATAAAAAAGGACAGTCCGGTGCTATAAAGCTCTCGCTATGCGTAGGGTCCAGGGAAAGGTCAAACCCATTGTGTGGGTCTATAATAGGCAGCTTTACCTTGCATTTGCAAGAGGCTAATTACATGAACTGAACCTGTGATCTCCAGGTCATAGCAACACCACCAATCGTCGTGCCCAGACATATAAATATATGAGAAAAAACAGTCCAGCATTCATAGATGTCAAGAGCCAAAGTTTCATACATGTTTAAACATGTATGCCAAGTCCAGCAACCCCATTAGGTATTTTTGCATACTTACATGTTTTACCAAACAGCTTTCACTTGTTTTTTGGTGACGCACATATTGCTTGGAAAAGTAAGAAACAAGCCCGAGGTTTCAGGTCTTCCACCAAGTTTGAATATCACAAGTTAATTATATAAGAAACAATATGTCAAACAAATGGATTACCTATAAACACTACCTTTCCCCACAACTCACATATTCATTTATCATCCATGAAACGTCCTCTCTCTTTGTTTTTCAATTTCTCTTTTTCTCTGCTTTGCTAATAAGTGAAGGAAATGTCTAAAACCTTCAACTTTAATAATAATAATAATTATTATTATTATTATTATTAAAGCGAAGCTTATGCAGTTTGACTATCTTAAATAAAATATGGACTGTTTAGCACCAAATTCATACAAGTTAGAAACAAAACCATGGCAATCAAAAGAACAATCCACAGAGAATAACAAATATACATTATCAAGACATCATAACAACAGAATGCAAAGGAGAAAAAATGGGAAACCTGAGCGCCAGTCTGAGCAGCAGTTTTAACCACTTCAATGAGGTGAGTAGGTACAATGGGTCCCGTTGATCGTGCACCCACCGATGGAAACTTATCTCGACTGTAAATATCAGATAGCAAAGCATTCGTACAGTGCTGTGTCCTCAATTTGAAGCTCCAACTTGGAATTGGACCGCACCCATTTTGATGAAATTTCCAGTAACTTTGGGGGTAGGTGTGCGAAAATTTGTGTCCAGAAAATAGAGGGGAAAGGTTTGCAGATGCAGCGATTACAATTGGCATGCTTAATTAATTGTCAATTGTAAAATGTGCACTTGCTCTGTTCGGACTCTACTTTCTTTGCAAGGATAAAGGGATTGTGTCTTTCGAAGGAGGAACGAATATATAGAGCCTCCTCCACTTAACTCTATACAGCAAAACACACCAACCCGAGAGAAGAAAAGATCAAAACAAAATACAAAACCGAATTTGTTTTTATTTTATTTTTTACTCATAAAAGAAGGGTTTAATTTCTATTTTTTGTTGTTTTATATAAATCTTTATAAAAAAAACAAATAAAAAAAAAAGGCGAACCGGAAGTCCGGAACAACTATTGAAGCTAAATTAAACCCTTATTTTCATTATTTTAAGTAAATAAAAATAAAAATCTAAACCTCAAAATAACTATAAGGGGAGAACATTAAACACATAAAAAAAAAGTGTAAATATCTGATATGGTACATTAAAATTATATACAACATAAAATTGCTATTATATTTTTAAGTAAGGGTAGGATAATTTGATATTATTGTGAAATTAAAAAATTTCACATCTCATCTTAATTATTGATTTATTAAGAATTGTAATTAATTAATAAATGCAACCTAATAAATTACCACCATTAAATTGATGTAAATTAACTATTCATATGAACACGTGTCAAATGATCGTATTCCTTATAAATATTAATCCAATAATTTGAAAATCTAATTTAATTTCTATCGTATATTTCTTTAATGGTCAAAATACATATTTACATAAAAAAAAAAAAAAATAACTTTACATTATGTAATTCAGTCTTGAGTTTCAATAACGGTCAAAATAAACTACTTGTTCTTTACTAAATGTGAAGCCCATTAGATTGGACAAAAAATTAAAATTTAATGCATGTGTAATTTACTCTAGAATTTTGAAAGTAAACCAAAAGCATTCACTTATTCTTAAATAAATGTATAAAAAAATTCATTTGTCCAACAAAAATTTATTGATTAACTAATATCAATATGTGGCCATTTGTACTGGCGTAATATATGCTACGAAAAAGTTTGTCCTTCCTCTGACCCAGAACTACCCCAATAGCAGGATCACTTGCATCGCACATTAGTTCAAAGGGTAAGTTGCAGTCTGGAGGTTGGATGACAGGCGTGGTGATGAGCTTGTTTTTCAAAGAATCAAAAGCTTTCACACAATCAGAGTTAAACTCAACTTTTATATCTTTTTCTAATAAGTGGCACAAAGGTCTAGCTATTTTGGAAAAATCTTTAACAAACCTTATGTAAAAGCCTGCATGCCCTAAAAAAGATCTCAAGGTTTTTACACTTACTGGTGGCGGCATTTTTGCTATAGCTTCTACTTTGGCTTGATCCACTTCCAGTCCTTCTCTGGAAATCTTGTGTCCCAGGACTATTCCTTCTTTCACCATGAAGTGGCATTTTTCCCAATTAAGCACTAGATTAGAGGACAGACACCTTTGAAGGACTTCTTCTAAGTTGTCCAAGCAGTGATCATATGACGTTCCCAGTACTGAAAAATCATCCATAAAGACTTCTACTCCTTCACCTATTAGATCAGAAAAGATTGAGAACATACACCTCTGGAACGTTGCTGGTGCATTACATAACCCGAAGGGCATCCTTCTGAAAGCGAACGTTCCATATGGGCAGGTGAAGGTGGTTTTATGTTGATCTTCTGGTTCCAAGGCAATTTGATTATACCCCGAATATCCATCAAGGAAGCAGAAGTATTATTTTCCTACTAGGTGGTCCAGAATCTGATCTGTAAAAGGGAGTGGGAAATGGTCCTTCCTGGTGGCATTGTTGAGCTTCCTGTAATCTTGGCAGATTCTCCATCCTGTAACCTTTCTTACAGGTATCAGCTCATTCTTTTCATCCTTCTCCACTGTTATGCCTCCCTTTTTGGGGACGCATTGGACAAGACTTACCCAACTGCTGTCAGATATTGGGTATATGATCCCTGCATCCATCCATTTGATGACTTCCTTTCTCACCACTTCTTTCATTATAGGGTTCAATCTTCTTTGGTGTTCCACTGAAAACTGTTAGGATCAGTCAATAATATTTTATGCATACAGAATGAGGGACTGATACCTTTGAGATCAGCTACGGTCCAACCGATGGCTCCTTGATACTTTTTGAGCTTGTCAAGCAACAGTTCTTCTTTTTCCTTGGTAAGAAATGAAGAAATGATCACAGGATAGGTGTTGTTGTTCCCCAGATATGCATACTTTAAATGTTGGGGAAGGGGTTTTAGTTCTAAATCAGGAGGTTTTTCTGAAGAAGGTCTTTTGAGCTGCTTCTCCTTTTCAGTTCTTATCAAAGGTTTAGGCCTTCTTTCTTGCAGATAGCAACTTTGCTCTTCCTGTTGTGGATCTTCTTCTTCTTCCTCGTATTCTTCTTCCTCTGTTTTTTTGTTAAGCTGATTGTCTAACAAAGTGAGAGCAGAACATTCTTCCAAGTCTTCTCCTTCATCCTGGAACTTTATTGCTTTGACAATATTGAACTTGATCTCATCGTCATGAACTCTCATGGTTAGTTCCCCTTTTTGTACATTGATAACTGCTCCTCCAATTACTAGGAACGGTCTACCCAGAATGATGGGAACGTCAATGTCAGCTTCATAATCCAGAATGATGAAGTCAGCAGGTAAGATAAATTTGTCTACTTTGACTAGCAGATCTTCAATCTTCCTTTCTGGCTTGACGATGGATCTGTCTGCCATTTGCAAAGTCACCGTGGTGGGTTTAGCTGGTCCAGTGGATAATTGTTTGAAGACAGATAGGGGCATGAGATTCATGTTGGCCCCTAAATCACACAAGGTTGTCCCTTGGTACGTGTTTCCTATAATGTAAGGAATGGTGAAGCTTCCTGGGTCTTGAAGCTTAGGTGGGAGTCTGCCTAAGTACTGGCAACTCTCTTGTGTTATTTTTACAGTCTCATATTCCGTTATTCCTCTTTTTTTTTAGAGGACATCTTTCATGAATTTTATGTACCTGGGCATCTGTTCTAGTGCGTCCACCAGAGGAATGTTGATGTGAAGTTGTTTTAAAATGTCCATGAACTTTCCAAAGTGCTTATCCTCCTGTTGCTTTTTTGTTCTTTGAGGGAACGTAATTTTTGTTGATATTTTCCTGCTTTGAGTTGGACTGATTGGTTGGTTGTTGGCTTCCTTTTCAGGTTCTGAGTTCTGTTCATCTATGACTGGTGATTGTTGTTGTGCTTTTGGGGCTGCTTCAGATGCTTCAGTCTGTTCCTTTTCCTTTGGTTGAACTGTGGGCTGTGTTGTGGCTTTCCCACTTCTTAAGGTGACAGCTTTGATTTGCTCTGAAGGGGAGATAGGTGCTACTTTTGGCGAGGTTGTTGAAGGAACGTCAGTATTCCCTGCTAGTGATCCTTGTGTTCTAGTTTGAAGGTTGGCAGCAATCTGCCCCAGATGGGACTCAATGTTCCTGACCACTGCATCATTCCTGGTGATATATTCCTTGACATAATTTTCCAGGTGTTGATGCGTTGGTCATCTCTGTGGAACGGAACGTAGTTGTTTCTTCTTTGTTCAAACGTTCCACTGCTGCTACCTTGCTAATACTGCTGCTGATTGTTGTTGAATGGTCTCTGGTTAATGGGTGGCCTCCATTGGGTGTTGTGGTTATGATCCTTAATGATAGTTCCTCCAGGGCTTGAATGTGTATTTCGTCCTGCTTGTTGATTGTCTCTGGTGAAGTTCCTATTGCCAAAATTTTCTGCATAACACACCAATCCAGTGGATGGGCAGTCTATTGAGTCATGAAGGTCACCACAGGCTGAGCATGGTTCTGTTTCAGTTGCTGTGAGTTGTAAGACTTCCATCCTTGGTGCTGCTTGGTCAGCTCTCAGGTTCTTCACTTCATTCATGAGTGATGCCAGCTGGGCTTCCATGGCTGTTTGTTTATCCAGTTCTAGCACGCCTGGCTTCCTCACTGGGCTCACTCTGTCTATTGGCCGTTGGAGACATCTTTCAGCAGTCCCTTCTATGATTTCGTACCTTGATTCAAGTGTTCCTGTAAAGAAATATCCTCCTGCAGCAAAATCTAAGTGAGATCTACATAGACAATCAATACGGTCACTTTTCCTTCCTTGTGTTTAATGAACAAGGTGTGGTCAGCATTGCTTTGTTTATATCTGAATCTCCTCATTGCAGAAGAAAATCTCCTAAACCATGCTCTAGGGGATTGTTTAAGTCCATATAAGGCTTTCTTCAATTTACAAACTTTATTCTCACTAAAAGAACTTTGTTTGACGCCTGGTGGTATCTCTATGTACACCTCTTCTTTGATGTCTCCATTTAAAAATGCATTCTTTACATCAAATTGTCGTAGTGGTCAATCTCTATTTGCAGCTATAGACATAATTATTCGGATTGTATTGAGTTTAGCTACTAGTGCAAAGGTTTCTTGGTAGTCTACTCCATACTTTTGCGAGTATCCTTTTGCCACCAATCTAGCTTTGTACCTGTTAATGCTTCCATCTGCCTTGAGCTTTACAGTAAACACCCACATACATCCAATGGTTCGTTTGCCATCCGGTAAGGGCACGAGCTCCCATGTAGAGTTCTTTTACAAGGCCTCCATTTCATCATTCATTGCCTTCTTCCAATTCGGATCCTCTAATGCATCGTGCACATTACTAGGGACAGATATACTGGACAATTGATCAACAACAAGAGCATATGACTCAGACAACCTGTGATTAGACATATAGTTACTAATAGGATATTTAGCTTTAGCATTGGGGTCAGGTTCATAAAGTTCCTTTGGGACACCCTTATTGATCCTATGTGATCTTCTGAGAGTTACGTCACCAGAATCAATCATGGTTTCAGTAGGAATATCAGGAAACACAATGACACTTTCAGTGGGTAGATTATTATTCTGAAAGATATTTTCTTCAAGAGGAGTAGGATTAGAAATTACCTCTGTTGGATTATGGTGGTCCCGGAGAGATCCCTCAGTTTCTGGTGTTAAGCAAGGTATTTCTGTTGTTACTGGAGAGTCAGAGTGTAAGACTTCAACATTCTCCATACCTGTATATGTTGCTTCAGTTCCTCCTCCATTCAAGGTGGTTAATTGGTCTTGCTCTTCATAGTAACTCTCCCCCTGAATAGGAGACCCAGAAACTCCCCTTGAATAATAAGGTTCAAATTCCCGAAAAGAGACATCTAAAGTGATATGTGCTTTTTGTCGTTAGAGATCATAACACCGGTATCCTTTCTGAACATCAGAGTAACCAACAAACACACACCTTTTAGCACATGGATCAAGTTTGTTACGCAGTACTTTGGGAATATGGACATAAACAGTGCAGCCAAACACACGAGGTTCAAGATTGGGAATATGGTGAACTGAAAGTAGTTATTCAAACTTCTGTTGCGGAGTCACAAAGTTGATGACACTAGAAGGGGTACGATTAATCAAATAAGCAGCAGAGCGAACAGCTTCACCCCAGTAAAAACGAGGCATATTCATGCCAAAGAGAGAAGCACGAACAACCTCCATAAGTTGTCTATTCTTCCTTTCGGCCAAACCATTTTTTTGTGGTGTATAAGTACAAGAGGTCTGATGTCTAATTCCCTTGTGATTCAAGAACTGCACAAAAGATTTATCTGTATATTCTGTCCCATTATCAGACTGTAAAATTTGGATCTGGCATTGAAATTGAGTGGCTACCATTTGGTGAAAGGTTTGGAAGGCTGTAAATACATCACTTTTCTTATGCAACAACATGACCCATGTCATTCGAGTACATTCATTTATAAATGTCACAAAGTATCGAGCTTTAGACAGGGAAGGGACACCAGTCGGTCCCCAAACGTCCGAGTGAACAACTTCAAAAGGAATTGAACTTTTATTACTACTAGGAGAATAGGAAATACGATGACTTTTTGCTAGTTCACATGTGTCACAATGGAAATCATCAATATTCAAACTAGAAAATAATCTTGAATGTAATTTTTTCAAATAGCCAAAAGAGAGATGTCATAGTCTTTTATGCCAAAGCCAAATTGTTTCCCGAGCCTTATCTTCACTACTGGCATGATTGACCTCTCCCAATTTATTCTGTCTCTTTCCGGTGACATCCAGATAATAAAGTTTGTCTCGCTTAACACCATAGCCAAGAGTCTTCCGAGTGGAAATGTCCTGGAACACACAAAATAAGGGCCAAAAGGTGACAGTACAGTTCAAGGTATTAGTAAGTTGTGCTACAGAAAGTAAGTTATATTCAAGGGAAGGGACAACCAAACCAGAAGTCAAATGAAGATGTTCAGACAGGATAAGAGATCCTTTACCAGTGAAAGAAGAGGTACTACCATTAGCAGTAGAAATGAATGATTAGGAAGAAGGGAAAAAATAATGCAACTTACTAGAATCCTTTATCATATGATCAGAAGCTCCAGTGCTAATTATCCAAATATCATCTCTAGAACATGCAGGGAAAAAAAGGAGTTTTACCAACAGTACCCGAGTAAGCAGCATTGGCAGTGGGCTGCTGGGGACTTTCATCAGAGGTAGTGGCCATTGCTTTGATGTGAGATTGATTTCGCAGTCCCTTTGCTAGATTAGAATAGAGGCTCTGATACCATGTTAGAAATCAAAGAACTCTATAGAATAGTAATTCATTTGTATTTCTTCTACCTCAATAGAGGTCATTATATAAAAAGTCCTAGAGTTACAAATCAGACATAAATCAGGCTACAAATCAGCCATAAATCAAGGAAGAAAATTACAAATAATCAGAAAATTAAAACTCCTAAAATCTCTTCACATAATTCCTACAATCACTTTATGTAATGGATTCCCTTTAATTACTACATAAATTGGTCAATCAAATCAGAAATTAAATCTTTCCAATTATAAAAAATATACAATTAACAAATATGATAACAAACTGGCCATGAACCAAATGTTACATTTCCTCACTCAAGAATCACAGTTTGCATGCATCATCATATATGCATATGTTCACCACGACCCAACTTCTTAATCATGTGGAGGGATTGTTAAAATTTTGTGTTATGAATAAGAAATTTGAGTTGAAAATATATGTTTTTTGGCCACCTAATATGTTTCATTCAAATTGTGACATTTCCCTTAACAGATGGAGGGAAGAGAGAAGGGAAAATCAATTACACCACCAAAGGTAACTTACTCGAACAGACAAAGCTGATGACAGAAATTGAGAATAATGAGGATATTGAAGAATGTTCACACAAGATAATTAAGAGTATTGTAAGAGTGAAGATATTCACGAACGAATAGTCAAAAAGAGAAGCCAAAGAAACAATACATGGTTTAATGGAAAGGCAGCTAAAACACTTACAAAATATTGCTTCTTTACACTTGTCATATATTCTCATCTGATTAAATTATAAAATAAAAAAAACCATAATAATTCACCCGTCACTCTCTCAACCTTGTCAGTTTTCATGGTTACGCCTGGTGCATCTGCACGCCAAACACGCCTTCTCCTTTTATCATAAATTCACAAGAAGATTCAGGCAAATGAGGAGCAAACACAACACTCAGCCTCCTCGTTTTGGTTCGCTGATAAACTCGACCATCACCATCACCATCACCATCAACCTTCTCATCCATTGATAAGAACAGCCTCGAGTTCAAACAGTTGGCCCATGCCAAACCCAACGCAGGGCAAACACGTCTACCCGACGAATACAACCCACTCAGATTCCCGATCCTCATTCCATTCACACCCTCTGATGCACTACCAATCAAATCAACCACTTGGTTCGTCACCACCACTGCAATTCCAAACCTCTTTGCCAATGACTTCAATCCCCCCGAAATCTTGAAAAATAGCGATGACCTTTTTCTAAGGTCCAAACGTGTGTTCTCAAAATCTGACCGGAACAGAGCAGCGATTGAATCGATCACGATGACTCTCACCGGCCACCGGGACCTCGAGTGCGATAGGAACAACTCTATCTTTGGCATTATGTCGACCAATTTGTCCGCGGAATAAATACCGTGGACGAACACGCGGTCACACGGATCGGAGCTGCAAAAGTCGGGATGCGAAGAACGGAAAACGCGTGACAGTTGTCGAAGGCGGCGCAAGGGAAAAGGGAACTCCGTGTGGATGTATAGTGACGACGCCGAAAGACCGCCGCGAGACGGTGGCAACTGAGCGGAGAGCACGAGTTGGAGGCAGAATTGGGTCTTGCCGCAACCACTTTCGCCCACGAGCTCCGTCACCGAGTTGCAGGGGAAGCCACCGCTGAGGCAGTGATCGAGTACGGGACAACCCACGCTGCACTTCTGGGTTCCTAGATGAAGCTGCTGCAAAAGATTCTCTGGCTGCATTTCCCGCTCTACGTGTTGTATTCAAACTTTGAATTCGATGATGAATCGACACTGCTATTAGCCTATGACAGGGTTTTCTATTAATTTCTAGGGCTGGAAAACCAAAGTGGTACAGATACGATGCCGTTTGTCAAACACTAACTCGTCTACTTGCTCTCGTTGAATTGATAATGAGGACGTCAACCGGAAGAAGAGGTGGCACATATAACGTATACTAAATTATTAAAAATTTAAAATAACTGGTATTATGAAATAACTGGTATGTATTTTTATCTAGTTTTAGGGGGCGTTTGGTACCCGTCATTTCTCAAGATTTTCGGAAAACTGAATTTTTTTAAATTTTAAATTTTTGAATATTATCATAAATTGAATATAAAAAACATATTTTTAAAACTTGATATTTCCGGACAAAAAAAAAATTTCTCCTCTACCAAACGCCTCCTAAAAGCATAATCATGGCTGGATATGAAATAACTGGTATGTATTTTTGTTAAATTATT
The DNA here is from genome assembly GCF_033153095.1 of Gastrolobium bilobum. Taxonomy (NCBI): domain Eukaryota; kingdom Viridiplantae; phylum Streptophyta; class Magnoliopsida; order Fabales; family Fabaceae; genus Gastrolobium; species Gastrolobium bilobum. The sequence goes on along the minus strand of NW_026897134.1, from coordinate 236,090 downwards.
ATTTTGATAAAAATTTGTATATCTCTCTCTCTCTACATATATTATACTATTTTAGTTTTTGTCAAAATGTTAATGGACTTTAAATTCGATTAAAACTTATATTTTACTTTATTTTGTTAATCTTATATTTACTATTGACTTAACACAATTAATTATTTTTAAAATAAAAATTTACTAAATTATTAGTTGTTAAATACATTTATATATATTATTACAAAAATATTTTAAAAATATATAATCTTGTTCTCCAAAAAAAAAAAAGATATATAATCTTCTACATTTTTGTAAAGTATTATTTAGAATTTTAAACTAAAATAAAAACAATATAACATGAAAAATATCATGAAGAAAATATAATTCTTATGTGTATTTATTTTATTATACAAGTGAGATATATTATATATTTGTTATTGAAAATTGTAATTTTTGTCTCCTTATTTCATCTTTTGAGTTTTTATTTATTTCAACGAATCAAAAGTTTCAAGAATATTATATTTTTTTATTTTTTTATTAATTTACTCATTATTTTTTAACATTGTAAAGTTGAATTTTGTTAAAAATATAAAATTTTCTTTTACACTTCTTACTACTATATATGTGTATGTTGGGGCATATTATTTTACAGTCATGTAAATTAAATTGTTAATCTTTGTCGTTGATCTTATTTGCAATTAGTAATTATCATAATTAATAAATTTGAGCTTTTAGATACAAATAGATTAATGGTTAAGTTAAGTTTTTGTAAGAAGGGAATGTCTTAACCCCTGTCCCCAAACTTAGTCCACTTATTATTTAAAGAGAATTTTGTATTATTTGGATTAGTATTTGGATTAGTATTTAGGAGTCTGTTGTGTATTAAGTCTGTTGTGTATTAATGTTACTCTTGTTTGGCTGTATGATATTTCTATGATGCGTAATTATCAGATAATCTTTTTGAGAGGCTATACTAGCCTGTATACAGATGTGTATATTATGACAGTGGGATGTATTGTGTTTATGTAGGATGACGTAGGGTTTCATAGTTATGGCACAGAGCCATCTTTTGATGTGATGTATCTATAGTTATAGATTATGTCTGTATGTAGTTTTCTATATGTTTTGGACTTGTTGTTTATCAGGTGTGTGTATTTTGTGGGATTGTAGTCCTTGGAAATGTCCAATTTACAACCGTCATGTTGTCTGTTTTCTATCAGGAATAATACTGGTTATTATATTCGGGCAGATGTTAGTGACTGTTTATAGTTGCTAATTAATAAATAATTAATCAAAATACAAATCAGAATTAATAGGATAAAAAGGCAATTATGTAATAGATTTTAAAAGAAAAAAATTTACGTCACTTAGTCTATGGTAATCTATAATGATATTTTAATTAAGTCTTTCACTAATTAATTAACTAAGTTGCATTTTATGACCATAAAATTAGTTAACAAACCCGCTCCAGACGGGATTTCATTTGTATGCTGAAGCAGTTAGGATGATGGAAAGCCTGGAGGCAAACAATTTCAAACTCAAAACATGGGAAATATATTAATGAACAAGAGCACCTACAAAGGAAAATAGATCAAACCAAGTAGCAAATCTTCATGCCCTACATCGAAAAGTGCGCCGAATGAAATTTGAGCTCTAGGTTGGAAAATAAGTTGAAAAAGGTACATATGACTAAGATTTATGATTATTGGTGAAAGTTGATTGAAATTAGGATTTTTGGGGAAACGTGCCCACAGTGCACATAACAGCTTAAAACTGTGATTTCACCGAATGACCGGAAAACTCCGGATTCATTTGCTCAAAGGCAATTAAAAAACTTTGGTGAATATTAAAATTTGAATTTTTTAAATAGTTTAGAAATTAATTAGAGATTGGTGGTTTAAGTGGGAGATTCGAAATAATTTGAATTGCGCGAGGTGGCGTGTGGGACCCACCCACTTAAGTTGACTTAAGCCACATGTCCCCAAGTCACTATTCACTCTCTTCTCTCTCCCCTCACACCTTCAAACCCGCGGCCATGGAAGAACAAAGGGAAAAATTTTGAAGCTTGATTCCTCCCTCAAGTCCTCTCCAAAATCCAACTCCCACCACATGAAAGTTTAAGTAAACAACCATCCAAACACAACCATACCATCCTCAACCCTTGAAACTCTCTATTTTGGGAGAAAATCCACACCCATTCCCATGAAATTTTGGAGAAAATTAGTGTTCTTGGAGCTGTTGCTTAAGCCATTATTTAGGTATTACTTGGAGAAGTCCTAGGCCTTGATTGTGGGTAAGTTTCAACATTTATTATTAGATGAATGTTGTGATTTGATTTTGGAAAACCTAAGCTATGTGCTGTGTGATTGAGGTGGTTGGGGACCTCAAATTGAAATTATGTATTAGATAAATATGTCTTAGAATGATATTTTATGATGAATGAGCTCATAAAATTTATTGAGGAAAAAAATTATAACTTAGCCATGGCGGCTTCGATGGACCTTGAGGTAGACAAATGGATGTGAAGATGATATTTCTTCACGGTGATTTAGAAGAAGAGATATATATGGAGCAACCTGAGGGGTTCTGAGCTCCAGACCAAGAAGACTTGATATGTCGGTTGAAAAATAGCCTCTATGGCTTGAAACAAGCACCTCGACAGTGGTACAAGAAGTTTGAATCATTCATGATTGATCACAAGTTTGAGAAGACAGAGGCCGACCAGTGCGTATTTGTAGAGGTATGAGGCCGAAGATGTTTTGATTTTGTTGTTATATGTTGACGATGTGCTTATTGTAGGGAAAGACAAATCGAGGATAGCCGCCCTGAAGAAGGCGTTGAGCTCATTGTTGGGTGGTTTGCTGATGGTGGAAAAATATAAGGTCTGATAGGGGACGTTCCTCTGTTCTTATAGAACACAGATTCGTTCCCTCACTTTCAACCCAAGTGCGCAAGTGCACGCATCAAGTAATATTGGGTGTATTACTGCCCAGATTATTGTTCCCACGAGGATAGAACTCTGAATATTGTCTTACATTGTTTTGTAAAGAATGAAAATGAGAAGAAAAGTTAGTAAATGAACTATCTGGTCAAACGTTCCCTACTGTCTTGATAACGTTCCTCAGGAACAGTAAGTTCAATCTGATGGCAAACAATTACTCGTTGCGTTATGTATGTGGTCCTTCCTGTTTAGAAGAAGGTGAGATAATACGCATTGGAGTTTGATAGATACAAGATTAAATAAAGTAAAACTACTAATCAGAAATAACTATAATCAAGAGACAACAGGGTGATGGTTTTAAAACAGTTTAACAGATGGAACGGTTTCACTGCTCCACTCTTAAATAGTTATTTTCTTTGCTCAAGACCTAGCACTTTTTGGCTTTGTCCCAGTTTCTTATCTGTCAACTCTGATTCCTCAGCTCGTGGACTAGATGGCTCACAAGTTTCGATATTCCTACGGCTCCCTTGACTCCAACAGGTACTCAGTACAGAACCTTAAAGTGGACGAAGCGACCCCTTACTCCTAAGGTGACCAATAGTGTTTTTGCCATGACACTACCTGCCCCCAATGGCTAAGCTATCTGAAATCCCTTCCTTATGGAAGTTCCTTTCTCAGTATGTGTTCAATTTCCATTAATACACAATGAATATAGCTTACTTAGCCAAAGAAATACAAAAAGCTTCAGTCAAAAGTTTCGAAAATAATTCTTTAAGAATGTTGCAGTTTATCTGTCCCACAGATAGTTCAGCTCATGGCTGATATTTTAAACAGAATTATTCCGAACTGAAATCCCTTAGACCCGAGATTCAGTTTAGAGATAATGAATGGAATGAAGAGAAAAACACTTATATTAAATTAAAAGACAGTTTACACAGAAATAGAAACTGGAGAAGGATGGTTTGATGCTCGTGAGGAGTCTTAGGGGTTGATACAGAGAAGAGAAGGGGGGTTGTCACTTAATTACAGTTACAACTTAAATAAAATAAAACTAAGCTACTAATACTACTAGGTGATCTCTTCCCTTAGGACTTCAATTCCTCCAGGATTCGATGATGTTTTTGTGTGTGGGACGTCCTTTTTATTGGTAGAAAAGGAGTGGCAGTCTTGTAAATCCTTTAGAGCTGGGTTCTTGCGTGAAGGGACGGGGCGGTGGCAATAGAGTGTAGAAGCTGTGCAAATTGCCGGATGGGGCATGATTTGTCGATGATTAGCTGTTTTCTGTAGTCCCCCTATGCCTTGCTTTCTTCTTTGGCCAACGAGAACTCTTGATTCTCTGCTCTTCACTTCTCCTGGTGCTTGAGTGGTGCACCGCCTCTGCTTTTAGAAGACTTTATATCCATATTTCCTGCAAAGTGTACAGAGACATTAAATGAGTGGAGCAGGTGCATTAAATGCGTCTCAGTCCGTTCCTTTTTTAATGTATTTTAAAGGAATACGTTACCATACGTTCCCCCACTGTGTTTTTATCACAAATGAGTAAAACAAATGATTTTCATGTTGAAGTTGCTCATCAGATGAGGGAACATGTGGTATTTTGCGATCAAAATGGGCCTAGATGGGAACGAATTTATGTCCCATCACTCATCCTTCGCAATGAAGAACATCGGCCCTGCAAAACAGATTATCGGAATCAAGATTATCCGAGATAGACAAAAGAAGCTACTGTGGCTGAGTCAAGAGAAGTATATTGAGAATATTCTGAAGAGATTCAACATGGACAAAGCCAAAACAGTGAGCACCCCCTAGCCGGACATATAAAGCTGAACCAAAAGCAATGTCCAAGATCTGATGAAGACAAAGACGAGATGCTGAAGATCCCGTACCAATACGTTGCCAGAAGCTTGATGTATGCAATGGTTTGCACTAGACCCGACTTGGCATATGTTGTTGGAATGGTAAGCCGATATCTATTGAACCCGACAAAGAGCACTGGGAAGCAGTGAAGTGGATCTTCAAGTACCTCCGAGGTATGACCAACTTATGCCTCCGATTTGGAGAAGGCAAAGCCGAGTTGCAAGGCTACTCAGATGCTGATTTAGGGGGAGATTCCGACTAGAGGAAGTCGACGACGGGATACATGATGAGATTTGTTGGAGGGGCTGTCTCCTGGCAATCAAGATTTCAGAAGTGCGTTGCACTATCGACAGCCGAGGTTGAGTTAATTGCCACTACTGAGGCAAGCAAAGAGATGCTGTGGATGAAGAAGTTCCTCATGGAACTCGGCTATGATCAAGACAAGTACGAGCTGGGTTGTGACAATCAAAGCGCAATCTATCTTGCGAAGAATTCGACCTATCATTCTCGCACTAAGCACATTGATGTGAGGTATCACTGGATCCGGGATGTGGTGGAAGGTGGAGAACTCGAACTCGTCAAATTGCACATTGACTAAAATTGGTCTGACATGATGACAAAGCCGGTTCCAATAAGAAAATTTGAAGACTGTTGTGAACGAGCCGGGTTGATGCTGAAGCCGACGCATTGAAGTTGGATGGGGAGATTTGTTGGGCTTCCTCCTTCAATGCTTAGCCCAAGCCCATTGAGGGATTTTCTAAAAACCCTAACCCTAGATTCCACCTCCTCTATATATTCATTAGTTGTGGGTGGAGACTAGGTTAGAGAAAAAGAAAAGAAGAAAATTATTGAGAGATTTGTGAGCAAAGCTTTGAGCTTTGTATTTGAGAGACCTCTAGAGAGAGTTTGAGTGAAACATCTCTTGGGAAGTTTGATTATCACCATTGTTGAAGAGGTTGAGTTAACCACCACTTTGGTGAATCTTGATTTTTTGTACCCATTATTTTCATAGTGGACGCCTGAACTGGACTAGGTCTCGTGGGTTTTTACTTCTTCATTGGAGAAGGTTTTTCCACGTTAAAACTGCTTGTGTTCTCTTTCTCTCTCTCCCCTTTGTATTTTTGTTTTTCCGCTGCACTGCCCAACCTGGTGAAGTTTAGGCCGAGGTAAGATTGCCGAGATCCGAGATCTAGAATAGAATCTTGTTGACTAACTTCCGCAAAAGACTTCTTAGCCGAGTTGAGGGAACCGAGTTCCCAACAAGGTAAAAGGACAAAGGCCACTACATATTATATTTTACAGGTCCATAAGTTAAATTTATGATGCATGAACTATAATGCATGTTGTAAACTTTATCTAAAAGTTTTTAGTAGGTTGATGTTGAATATAACACCTCGTATTTTAAATATGTATTTATATGTGATAATGTTGATTAAAGGGGTAGGATTAGTGAAAATCCTGAAATTTGGGTCAAAATATGTGAAAAAGACAAAATGGTAATTTACCAAACATGTATTCCTAGGCATGAAAAAATTGAGTAGAAAGTCTCAAATGACAAAAATAATGCCGGAAATGGATTCAGGACGAAAATTGAAGTGGATAGGCAAGTTTCAGAAAATATGATGAATAGTAATTTTACCGGTGTAAAAATACTGCGATATAATGGTACTGATAAGCGCGAAAAAATTGAGTAGAAAGTCTCAAATGAAAAAAATAATGCCGGAAATGGATTCAGGACGAAAAATCAAGTGGATAGGCAAGTTTCAGAAAATATGATGAATAGTAATTTTACCCGTGTAAAAATACTGTGGTGTAATGGTACTGATAAGCGCGAAAATATTGTCAGTATTTTTAGGAAACAAAAATATGACATGAACGAGAAAAATACGTAGGTTATGAATTTGTGGTTTAAATTAGGTGATTGATTAAAGTTAAATCGCATGTGGGACCCACCTATGGTCTAAGTGACTTAAGTGACCCTTCTTATTAGAAAATATGACACTCTCTCTCCTATTCTCTTTTTCTCTCCCGCGGGTCTCCCCTTCTCCATAGCCAAAACCTTGCAAATTTCCTTTCTCTTGTAACTTCATCATCCAATCACCAAATCAAGTCAAGTTGGTCATGAAAATTGTTGGAAAACATCTTCCAAACACATTGGTGGTAGTATTAAGCCTTGAAAAACAATAGATTTTGAGAAATACCTCCCCAAAAACTGCGGCCCTTGGTGTGAGATTTGTGTTCATGGAGTTGTTTGGAGCTCCAAGGGTTTAGTATGATGTGGAGGAGCCCTAGACCAACCTCTTGAGTAAGTTTTAACACTTTCCATTGATTGATTCATGAGATTTATGATTTGTGCCCTAGAGTGAAATTGTGTGATTAGTGTAGTTAGAGAGCTTAATTGAGAAATGTGTATTAGATGAATATGTCTTATAATAATGTGTTGGAGCCATAAATGCAATAAAAATTATTGGTGAAAATGTGTTCATAACTTAGTGAAATTGGTGGAAAATGATGGAAAAATATTGGTTGTAATCATAAATGTGATGATTGTAAATAAATGATTGGTTGTTGGTATAAAGTAATGATAGGATTATATGATGTGTATGATTGTTAGAATGGATTGAAAACCTTGGAGTACCATCTAATGAGAAATTCGAACCATGTAAAGGTTGGGAGGAAAGTTGAGGTGAAAAATGTGTACAATTGATGGTTGGTATTTTGGATGCATAGGAGGTGGGTTTGGTGAGCTAGTTTGATGACCAAATGAGTTAAGGTGATTGAATTAATGAGATAGTGCCATTAGGCCTAGGTGATTCTAATTGCTTATGATGTGTGTGAAATGAATGGTTGACATTGAAATTGTATTGATGGTCAATATTGTGATCAAGTTAGGTTGTCTCTCACGGACGCGATAGTGGAAGATTGAACTTGGAGCGTACGTTTTGGAGCATTGTGCTTGGAGTTGAGGTAAACCTTTGGAACTTGGGTTTAGTCCCTTGTGTGCTGCACTACACCTAGTGGAAGGTTGTGGTTGGATTTTGTGCGTTTGGCATTGTGTGATTATGTACTTTCATGCATTATTGCTTGTTTGTGTGAGATGTTTGTGGTCTCTGGCCAGTAGATGTTTGTTGGTTTGGACTTCCGCTGGAGATATCCTTTGGGGATTCCGGTCGAGTTTTGTCGTGGGGCCGACTCTAGGAGCGGTACCAGGATGATTCAAACGAGGGACTTCTGCTGGATAGGGCTCATGAGGAGTTCCAGTTGGGTTTTGCCATGGTGTCGTCTCATCCATGGGAGAGGCACTAGGAAGATTTCTGGGAGTTATATGATGGGGTCCTTGAACAGAATCCTTATGTGGATGTTCTTGGATTTGTGCCCAGTTGTTTGTGATTTTGTATGTTATGCATTTTTACGTGATGTTATTTGTTGCACATTGAATGAGCCATGGGGTGGGGTGATCCTCTAATACTCTTGGTTTACTAAGGTATATTAGTATATCTCACCCCGCGTTTGGAGACATCATTTCAGGCTATAGCGAGCATGGAGGAGTTGGATCATGATGTGCACATGGAGAGCATAGCATTTTGGAGGATTACATAGGATGCACATGCTAGCATTTATTTTGTATCTCTGACTTAGAGTATGAACATTGGATTACATGAGATTATAGTTTCCATGCTCTGGTTGTTCATATGTGGTTATTAGTCATTTGATCATGGTGTTGTATTTTTGTATATGAAATTGTATATGCCTTTTGTTGTATTTGTATTTTGAGTGAGCATGTGACTTGTCCATGTCTACATATTTTGTGCTTAAAGGAATTTCAAGCACTTGATGTCGTGTAAAGAATACATTTTGAAGCATTCATATGATGGAAGGGTCAAGGACTTACTAGATAATGTAATTGTCTGAAGATATATATATATATATATATATATATATATATATATATATATATATATTACATGATGTAAGATTATCTTTTAGGTTTCATGTTGAATGGGAAGTAATTCCCCAAAGGAAATTAGGTGAAAACAGGAAAAATCAAGTCTACATCAGGTATTGGGCGCTCAAGCGCTGATATGGACGCTCAAGCGCGCCACGTACGAGAAATATAGGAAAATCCCCTGCCCTTGGGCGCTCAAGCGCAAGAAATATCTGGAAAGAGTCAATTTTTCTGCCACTGGGCGCTCAAGTGCGCTCTCCGAAAACAGCGCAGGCGCAGTTTGGCAAAATTGCCATAACTCGAGCTACAGAGCTCCGATTTGTGCGCGGTTTGAACCCCCGCGTAGCCAATGAAGAGAGCTATAACATAGTAAGAGATGGGAGACAAAAGGAAAGTGTGGAATTAATCGAGTAATAAGAAAAAAAAGTGAATACACTAGTACCGAACATGAATAAAATAAGTTATAAGCTTGTTGGTTATGGAACCACTTAGCATCTTTCAATGTAAGTTGTATGGTACTAATCTATGACATTCATAATTCTGCAATAAGTTTTGAGTTATGATCACCGTTATTTTAAAGGTACAAATGATATTAAAAAGAATTTTTTTTCCGTAATTACAAATAACTACCGTGATTGTAACTGCGCTTAATATCATATTTGATGATAACACACCGGTCCGATAACGAGATGTAGATTGAACTGTACTTCTAGTGAGTTGGTTGTTTGGTTTTAATAGAATTTCAGTAAACATAATGTGCATGCCGTTGAAGGAGATGTCATTTAGAAACTCAGCACCATTGGAATTTATGAAAGTTGTTCCGTAAGCTTCCAATAAATAGCCATCTTTGCAAGAATACGTCGTCCATACAAAAAATCGATGTTATTATGTCTAGGAATGGTGTCGTTTTATAAATTGTCAAATCAAGCGCATTAAACATCGAAAATGGTTTTTACCTGTATCTGCTGTGACAAAGATGCTAGATATAGCCTAATTTATCCGTATATTTGAGGCATATTCCATTCAAATCGATATCCCAGTGCACGTGTGTAAACCTATGGGTCTTCCTTGAGGCATATTCGAGGAATAAATCCCCAATTGAAGTCTTTTTTTTTTTTTACCATCAATTCATTGACTGTGTATTCATTTTGCAAATTTCATGTATTTATTTACTAAAATTCTACAGATTACCCATCACTTGCACCGTTGCACGGGCTCCTTGCTAATATATAGAAATGCTGTACTCTTGTTTTTTTTTTACCTACCAAATCACGAATTGTTACCGAAAGATTTTCTAGTTTCCACTTCTTTCACAGAATTTTACTCTTAACAAGGAAAACGTTGAACGGTTGTCTTTATTCTTTCTTAACGCGCGTTAATTTGTTGAAAGGTAGTAACATGACCTTCTCAATATACTTTTCCATTATAATGTACACATTAAATTAATGGAAAAGGAAATGATTCCAATATTAAATTACTCATGGAATGGGGGGACCAGCTAGCTTGCTTTTGCCTCACTATGTGATAAACCACTACAGATGTGAACACTTAACGACAATAATAAAGCAACATCAAAGAACTTAACCACATTTAAATGACCACTCTTATTTATCACACATCAGAGCATTGAAAAGCCCTTTAATTCTAATTAAGTTTTCTGTCTTCAAATCTTTGGCTCACATTTTAATCCTTTTTTGACGGTGGATCCTGAAGACACTGGTATTAGACCATGTTTAAGCGCTGCTTTCCACACCACATCGATCCTATCAACATCTATGGCCCCAACTTCGTGATGAGTCCAACCTTCAAGACTATGTACAACTCCTCCTGCATGGCATGCGTGAACTACTCCTCTGTCCATCGTGTACTGTGTCAAACAAAAAACATGAGAATGAGAATGAGTGATCCCATGCAATTCCAGAAAGACAAGAAAATGAATGAGATAGCCATATATTGATGATTTCTCACCTCACAGCATCCAAGGCCTTCCACATCTTCTGGTAACCTCATAGCAGCTAGATCACCATAAGTGCAGTCTCTTCTAAATGACAAGATGGGTGGGACAACAAATTGATGGAAATGTGTTCCACGTGGAGCCCAGTTTTGCTCTCTTGGCGTTATCCACTTTCCAACAATCCAGGTCTGGAATAAGACAAAGTAATGACAATGCAACCAAATTACATGGTTTCTTCTGTTTCGGCTCTGTTAAATTTATGGTACATAATCCACGAAATTGAAACTATCATACCATAATTTATTTGATTAAATTTTTTAACTTTAGTAGAAACTATGAGAAAGAAACATTATTGAACATTCGGAAAGGATGTTGTCATATAAGTAGCGTCACTAACATTTTGAGCTTTGAATAAAGAAACAATAAAGGATAGTAATAGCATACAAAGTACCTTGCAGTTTTGTGCTGCTTGGTATTTTGTCACTTGGACAAGGTAGCTTTGATATTCTGGAGGGGCTTCCTTTTGAATCCTCTGAAATCTATCCGCTGAAAGAGTTAACATCTGCAAAGTAGTTTTCAGCCCATTAGTAGGGGTCATTGCATAAGCCACAGAACCATGATTCTTCATAATTACATCACGAGAATTACATTGTTATCAATATTAGATCTGAAGTTTCAATTTGGACATGTATATCTCATGAAATAATGTAAATTTATTAAGAACTGAATAACCAGATATATAAATTAAAAACTGAATAAACTTCATGAATAAAGACATACCAGAACTTTCACTTTCTTTCGGCAAAGGTAGAGGGCAATTGCTCTTCCAAGCTTGGAAGTTGCTCCTGTTAGGAACACCTCTCCTACATCTTTAGGGATTTCATCCAGGATCACAGCTGCAGTTAAGGTGTTCCCATGAACAACTCGAACTCTAAGGTTTGGGTGTTTGTCCACAAAAAGTTTTCCACCCCCGTTTAAAGATTCATTCTGTCCACATTGTATATGAAGAATTGAACAAAATCAATTGATAAACCAATCCCAACACTGGTAACATTAAATTGACCCTCTATGTAAAGTAATGACAATTGCACATCCCTTATTAACCACTAGATAACTCCACCAATCTCATTATAATTCTTTTGAATTATCAACATTCTTCATGTAACATGCGAAAGTGTAGCTAGATATCATTTTGCCTTCTATATATTCTCAACACTAAATAATGTTTAGAGCCTGTCATTGAATGATTTTGAATATTTATTTCCCATAATTGTGAGAGTTGAAAGTATATCATAATAAAATCATTGATCTTCCATGTACCTCTAAATGCTTCATTAAATAATATTACTGTTTCTAGAACAAAGAAATCATTATATATATGACACTAATTAATTAAGGATTAACTTGATTTGGTCATTACATTACAATATATCATGGACCTGATAACACTTCAACTTTGTGCAGGAGAAACTTAAAGAGGTGTTGTGGATTGAAATACTAAATGAACGATCACGGAAAGCTTTGATATATATGCTATTTCCGTTTTTTTTTTTTTTTTTTTTTTTTTTTTTGTGTTGGTAAAAAGTTGTTTCTATTTATATAAAGCAATAGAAAGTGCAAACTATATTTAACCTCTTCAAGAATTTACAAAGCCAATGGGCCATGTTACTTTAGTTGACGGATAGAACAAGATTTGCCCTATGAGGCAATTATGATGTGCTCTAATTTTATACATGGTTTCGTCATGTATAAGAGATCTAATTGCAAGGCTTTAAAAACCTCAACAACCATGTTCAGAGAACAATATAATTATATAAATAATTATGTTCATTTATTTTTTGGTCAAATTAAATAGCAAGAGAAGAAAAGTAAAAGTTAAATATGCCAAACCTTATTCAAAGCAGCCAAGCTGATAACTTTAACACCAATTTTATCAGCCCTGAGGATAGCTTGCTCAATTTGCTTATTGATACCCTCAGTAGCAAATGGTAAGAAATACTGTTAAAACAACACAGAAAGATGAAAAAAGCGGTGAAAAACAAGAGTCAATACTTATTATACTAAAAAAGATCCGTTGCTAAAAAAGAATGTGAAGCCGAATTTCTTAAGGATGAATGTACTATTATAGACCCACCTGAAAGCCACACCTGGGGACAACCCATGTTTGGTGAAGTCTACCTCTGAGGTAGTAGAAAGAAGCTAAAAAGGTCTTGGACCAAAGCCACATTGCTAGCAAAATTGTCAAGGCGATTGGCCAAAATGGGATCAAGAAGAACCTTGTTGTGAATGGCAAAGATGCGAATGATCTGAGACAGACCTGAGGATGCATAGAGGATGTGACATCCACTATATGTGCCAGGAAAACAAAATCCGGTACCCTACTACTATTTCCTGCATCAATACACATACAAATTTATCATAAATGTGCAGGATTAATAGAAGCGCTGCCACAAAGTGCGTCTGTACAACTAATGGTAAAAAAGACATGACAAGTCAAATCCTTATATCAGACTACAACTAGATACAAATTAACTTATCATTATACACACACACAAAAAAAAAAAAACGATACAAATTAACTTTATGAAGTAATCCCTCCATTTCACAATATCTATCGATTTTTAGGCTCTACTTCAAATAAAGTTATTTGTCATTTTGAATTGCTAATAATATTGATTATTATTATTTTTTTCCAACCCGTTCATAAGAAATCCATCGACTGTGGTGTGAAATCATATTAATACAACTCTCTCCATATCATTTTCTCACTTCATAGTCATACTCGAGACCTTATTTTCTTCATTCTTAGCTTTACTTATTCGTATCTTTAATATACTGAATTACTTTATTTCTTAAAATTTATCTAACTAATTTGATTTGTCCATCTTTTACAATTATTTTATTTCTTCTCTTACCTCATATACATATTTGAAACATTTAATTATAGATTACGAAGCCAGTTATATCTTATGGAATTGAAAAGGGATAATGTCTTAGTAGAGAATTAATTAAATTGCAGAGAAACACAAAGTGTAAATTTACCTTTTTTTTGTATATAAGTGTAAATTAACTTTTAATATGAGTAAATTAGTCAAATAAAACAAGTTTTTTTTTCTTTCAAATATTTAAGATTAATTAATTATCTTCTTATTTCATATACAATAATCTTAAATGTTAAATATTGTGAATGGAAGGAAATATTACTTTGAGTGATATTGGGTAGCTAGCAAGCGTAGAGCTTAAAATGAAAATATAATTTAAAATTAAATCAACAATTGCACAGGTAATTCTCTGTACCTGAACATAATGATTTGTGTAATTGCCATGATTTGCTGTTAAGCGTATTGCCTATTGCGTCAAAGAGAGGCATAAAGAGGCAGAAATTAGAGTCCTTATCAGTATGATGGAGGCTGTGGTATCTGCATAAAAGGGAAAGCAAGTGAATATACAAAACTACATCGGAAATGGATGTGAAAAAGAAGGTTCGGACTTGCATTTGAACTTATATACAGCTGGACCACATTACGGAAAATTCATGTCCACTCAGTATCATTTCCTTAGTTATTGCACTTTCTAAAGAAAAGGAGGCCGACTGAATTATATGGGAAATTTAAATAGACTAGGGACCAAAACTTTAGTAACTTAGTACTCAGATAATTTAGTAGTCTCCTACTCTGCTCTGGCCCAAAATTGCACAAAGTTTAATTCTTTTGAGACATTTTGATTATATATAATATCTTCAGTTCACATACCTTGAGTTTCGTGTCTCCTCTCTTTTTTCCTTTGAAAAACGGTTGATTAATCATTTTGTCCTTATTTATTTATTTTATCATTTTGCCTCTCATTCCAAATTATATATCTCTCTTTTCAAAATATATATCAATCCATCCTTATTGGATCAAACCCTAGTCCTTGGTAAATAATTTACTCGAGTAAATGGTTGATTGACTCGAATCAGTATCAGTTAATTTTTTTATCAAACATGAATAGATTTGAATTTTGATCAAATATGAATAAATTGATATATAATTTGAGAAGATAGGCAAAATGATAAAATTGTTTTAAAACCGGGGCAAAATAATCAATTAATCCTGAACAAGCTTGTCTAGATACCTTTCTTAGATGCCCTTATTTCCCTTTTCTTATCTTCGGGTATTTGAGGAAAGGGAAGAAATTCAAGGAGAAATAGAAAAAGGATAATTGAAAGTTAATTATTGAATTTCATTCCTTTATTTGGGCCTTTAAAATTCTTTTAAGCATTTTCTGCAATGTGTTTGAAGAATTTTTTTTTCTAAAATCGCTAGTTTTCTTGTGTGAAGTCTGATAATTAATATGCAATGGCAGTAAATGAGGTTTCTACTTGGGACTAGTGGCAGCATAAGAATTAACTTACGTTGGGGTATATAGCAGATATCTCACAAATGGGAATCTCTCGAACAGCTGATGTGGAACAATCTCAACATTGCAATGGCCCATACATCTCAGAAAGTCAAAAATCAAAACGTAACCATATATCAAACTTGCTGATCCATATCCCATCACAGAAGCCCCAAGGATTGGGATTCCAATTACTAACGTCAAGAAAAGATGCTCCAAAACTGTTGCATTTCCAGCTGCAGCATGACAAAATATAAAAGTAATTTCAACTGTGTCTAACTGAAACTTCAGGAGAGTAGCGAACATCTCTATAATAATAAGCCTTCCCTTTGAATAATCACTGAAAAAATCAGAACAGAAGCTATGGGGAGGCTTATAACTAACATGAGAGTTATTGTTGTTCTCACCTGTCAGTGACTCTGGTACTGGAGATGAATGGTGAAGAGAATGATAGTGGGTGAAAAAATAGTCTCCATGAAACTTTTTATGCACCCAATAATAAAGTGGTTCTGAGATTCCCACATGAAGAATCAAAGCTGCAATAACACCTTTAAGGTTCCATGCAGGAAGATTTTGAATGAAGGGAAACATATAATAGGCCACAGAGGCAATCATTGTTTGAAGAATTAAGAAGTTATCCCTGTTAGAAATAAGAAGAAAAATAAAAAATAAAATCAACTCATATATACATAAAGAACCCATTTAGATTAAGATAATTATTTATAAAAAATATATATAAAATTTCCATTTCTTTACCAGTCCCATTCTTTGTCAATCTGCTTGAAATCAACCCCCTGCTGAAGAATCCGTCGGTTTCGTGTAAGGAAAAGCATATTACTATAAGAATTCCATAGCACATGAAGAAAACCTCTGAGACCACACAATACGAGCAAATGAAAGCACCAGCTGAAGTTGTTGTTGGAGTCTTCTTCCTCATAAAACCTTTCATACAGTACTTTGGCCACAAATGGCCCGTATAACAAATACTATCCATTGATAAACAATTTGAGATCATACAAATCCCATGTCAGTACCATCAAAATTGTTATAATAATTAATAAAGAAACTAGGAGCAAGAAGATATATGCAACACAAACTATACCTTGAATATCCCCAAGTTCTCCCATGGCCAAGCTGATAATGGAGCTCCCATTTTCCTGGACTAGATAGTAAAGATAATCTTGTTCTGTCGTTGAGTATATATCCTATAGAGCCTCTTGTACCTTTTCTGTATCAGCTAAAATTCAAGACCCTATAGAGTCCTAAAAACTTATAGCAGCTCAAAATAGGAACTTGAAAGGATGCTAATACCCAAAAAGAATACAGAGAGAGGGAATGAATATCCCAGAGTAAAAGTGTCTCTTTATCCTTTCTCAAATGGAAGCTTTGTCTGTGTATGAAACACAACTACCAGCTTTTATTCTGCTACCATTAACCCCATCACCTATATATAGGCTCAATGAATCAAGCATTGAAGCCAATGCAGTTAGTTTTCTCTGTTGGTCCCCCACTTCCATAGACTCTCTTTGGCTGGGAAATAAAATTAGGTATTATTTCTTTAAAACTTTTTTGTTTTTTTTTTAAAAAAGAACAAATAAACTACTTGGCATGGGACATGAAATTAGCCAATTAGGTATGATTTTGTTTTGTTTTTTTATAATTTTTAGTATCATAAAAAAATTCAACCATATTTTTCAACTAAAAAATACTTTTGAAAAAAACACAAACTAACAAACTCTTAATATAAAGAAAAATACAATGAGTGAATGAGATGGTTCATGTATTATAAGGTAGTTGGCATAGGATGGACCACCGGCCTTGTGACAACGGAAAACCAATTGTGAAACTGAATTTTATTGTAGGGCAATGCGCGTTCCAGTTCTCCCACTTGGCAGAGCTGGAGCCATGCACCTAAATCCTAATGTTTTCCCTTAGTAAATGCGTTATATATGGTTGGGAGGTGGCACGGCGCTACTTTCGTGTGGTTACGTGTAGATGTCGGTTCAATATGTACTTTTCCATAACGTGCCTTGTACTATATATTGTGACATTTTCAGTTGTTTGGTGTGACTATCGTATAGTATAAGCTTATACAGCATAATCTCTTAATACATCAAAACGATGTATAACTTAATCCGGCCTAAGGGTGAGGGATAAGACCTGATAAGAGATTGGTGTATTAACACCGTTGACCAATGTAATTCTCGAAAATTAATATATTATTTTAATATTAATCTATTAAAATAAAATTTAATTTTTCAATATATTAATTTTTAAAAATTGAATCTTTTTTATTTTTATAAAAATTTATATTTTGGACATACTGATCAATAAATTTTTATAAAATTTAATATCATATGACATTTTTTGAAGAATTATATAAATTCTTTATTAGAGGATATTTTTATTAAAAAAAATTATTTTTATCATATATAGTATTATACAGTGCATTACCAAATACTAGCTGATATTATCTTATACAATATATTATTTTATACAATACAGTGGCAAACGCTGGATAGTATTAAAATTCAATTAGGCCTTATACTATCAGGTCTTATACTATCATGCCTTATCTTATACTATGTACCAAACATGCCTTGAGAAATTGGATTAACTAGTAGGAATTATTCCATCTTAATCGTGTAATCAATTGAACGATTCAAAAATAAGAAAAATAAAAACAAAAAATTTAACTCACAATCTTAACATGTTAATTTTATTTGTATTTATGGGTTCATGTAACTCTCTCTCTCTTGTGTGTGTTCAGGGACAGGTAATATAATTATGGGAAAAGTTCACCAATGCCCCTGTGGTTTGCTTCAGAATCATTGATGCCCCTGTGGTTTTTTTTCTATCACATATGCCCCTAAGCTTTGTAAAAAATAAGAAACCACAGGGGTATATGTGATAAAAAACATAGCCTTTTACAAACCACAGGGGTATATGTGATAAGAAAAAAACCACAGGGGCATAAGTGATTCTGAAGTAAACCACAGGGGCATTGGTGAACTTTTTCCTATAATTATTTTTCAAAATTATACTATTACAATTAACGTTGCCCAAGTGAGAGAATATTAAAAATATTCTTTTGTGGGCTACCACTAATTGTTAATTTTGTTTTTATAAAAAAAGATGATAAAATAATCGTTTAATTTCTAACAGACAAGAACAATTTATCCCATTATTGGATGTGATCAAATTATTTACTTGGGATGTTCATGTTAGAGATATATAAAACTTTCTTAGCATAGGTAAGTGGGCCTATGCATTGTCCACCCTTCAAGTCTAGTGGGCTCTCAAGTAAGGGGAGAAATATAAAATCATTAATGTAGCCTCACCCAACAGCTTAAGCTTTTGGGTTGAATTAGTTCTTTACACGGTATCAGGACCTTGGTTTTGTTATGGGTTCTATCATCACCGCCTCCCAACTTTCTCTTGTGGAATTACTTAGAATAGATAGGTGAGCATGTGCATTATCTACTCTTCAAGCCCAGTGGGCTCTCGTGTAAAAGGGCATGTTAGAGATATATAAAACTTTCTTAGCACATGTAGGTAGGCCTGTGCATTGTCCATCCTTCAAGCCAAGTGGGCTCTCGTGTGAGGGGGTGTGTTAGAGAAATATAAAACTATTAATGTAGCCTAACCCAACAGCTTAAGGTTTTTGAGTTGAATTGGTTCTTTACACATAACACCTACTTGTGCTAAGAAATTAACTCCAAAAGACTTAATTAATTATTAATTAAATTGGGGCATGTTAGAAAAATATAAAATCATTAATGTAACATCACCCAACAGCTTAAGCTTTTAGGTTGAATTGGGCAATGCACAAGCCCACCCTTCAAGCCATGAGGGGGCGTGTTAGAGAAATATAAAACCATTAGTGTAGCCTCTTCCAACAATTAAGCTTTTGGGTTGAATTAGACAATGCACATGCCCAGCTACCTGTTCTAAGAAACTACACAAGACTTAATTAATTATTAATTAAATGGGGGCAGTGAGGATCGAACCTATAACACCGAGGCTCTGACACCATATAAAGAACCAATTCAACCTAAAAGCTTAAGTTGTTAAGTGAAGGCCCATAAATGGGTAGGCCTGTGCATTGAGCACCCTTCAAGCCCAATGGGCTCTCATGTGAGGGGCGTGTTAAAGAAGTATAGAAACCATTGATGGGCTTTCAATTAACAACTTAAGCTTTTGGGTTGAACTGGTTCTTTATATTGTATCAGAGCCTCAGTGTCACAGGTTCGATCCTCACTGCCCCTCATTTAATTAATAATTAATTAAGTCTTGTGGAATTTCTTAGCACAGCTAGAAGGGGCTGTGCATTATCCACCCTTCAAGCCTAGTGGGCTCTCGTGTGAGGGAGCGTGTTAGATAAATATAAAATCATTAATGTAGCCTCACCCAATAACTTAAATTTTTGGGTTGAATTGGTTCTTTACAGTGCACATCAATTTTTTCTATAAAGTATGGCTATAGGCAGAGTGTAGGCCATTACTTAAAATGGGAGGGTTATTATGCAAATAATTATATTTGCGGCTAGGTTCCCTACCACTACTTCAATGTAAATATATAAGGATGCCCTGTTAGGTTGAACAAACCTTTTTTAGACTTTCTCATCTTAAGCTTGCTCCATTGATAGTTGTCCATCTGAATCTGAGAAGTAGTGGGGGAAAACCTTCCTTAACGCGATCTCCAGTGTCCAGTTCCTTTGGTGTTTCCTTATTCATCAATCATGGAAAATATAAATACGTACATTTGATTATTGGTATTCTTAATTTCATATAGTTTATGGATTAATTCTAAATGGGTGGTATCACAGTCTTAAGGTTTTAGGTTGAGATATGATGTCGGATCCATTTGATATTGTTGGGCTAGCTCAACCCATTGGTGGTATTCCTCACCATGCGCTCTCCCTAGCCTACCTGATATTATGGTGATTCAGAGTCATAAAGATTTCACTCTGAAAGGGTTGAAGAAAACTAAAGACTTGATGAAAAAGAGAATATTCATTGTCGAACCAGTGTGTCTGTCTAGAAAAAACAACGAACAATTTTTTATGTATCAAACCACAGGCTTTTCCTTAATTAATAAGAGTAAAGACCAAATTCATCAAAGATATTCATAAAAAGGTCATGTTGGGAAGAATTGTGAGAAATACATTCGAAGAACAAAAGATCAAAAGATAACCGAAAATAAAGAAAAGAATCTGTATGATTTGTTTGTTCTTAAAAATATTTTATCCACCAGGCGTTGTAGAGGATCAATATACATACATATATATATATATGTATGTATATGTATGGGACATAAATATAGATATGTATGTATATGTGTATGTTGACATATACATACACATATACATACATATTTATATATATGTCCTATATACATACATATATATATATATATATATATATATATATATATATATATATGGGCTTATCGTTTCTCAAGCTGCTTGAGATAATCTTATCTCTGGCTACTAAATTATTACCGTACAAAGATGGATCAATGGTAATAAAGGAAGAGAGAGAAAAAGGGAATCATAACCATTCAAAGGTGAATCAATTGATATAAGGAAATAAATAAATAAAACGACGTAGTTTTGAGCTAACTGGATATAAACTTATCTCAAGCTGCTTGAGAAATATTTTTCCCTATATATATATATGACATACTTATTGGGCCACAATTCTTGTTGACTATGTGCTTCCTGAATCAATGGTTGGACCATGTGTAATGGGCCAAACCTAAGTGCATTATTCTCCCCTGCTAGAAAAAGATTCATCCTCGAATCTTATTCATCTTCACTAATATCATTCTCTTTAGGTAAAAACTTAATTGATAATTCTTTCACTTTTATATCTTCATCATCAAATCCTCTATCAGTTTTATCATAGATTGAATTATCATCATAAATGACTCAAAAGTGACTGTTGCAAATTGAATTTTCAGCAACCAATATGTGACTTCAAACTTAAATTGTGATTAATCCACTTATCCAATGGCTATAAAAATTTACAGAATTGTATCCCTATGTGTTAGCTTCACCTAGGTTTAAACATCACTTAATTTGGAGCTTGATAGCACTAGATATCACGATTTTACTAAATTAGGTCACTGGTTTCACATTTACACTAGGTAATCGATTACTTAACATGTGGTAATTGATTACCACACTAGGTAATCGATTACTGATAACTCTCATGTGGAGAGTTATTTTTACGCTTATAATTGGTAATTTGATATCTTACTTATGCATAATTCTCTTGCAATTACGTGATTATTCCATGAATTTTTATCTTTTTCAGGATTTGAATGAGATATATTCTAACTATTGATATTTGATGTTATTTTGAGTGTTAGAGCAATTCACAATCTTTGTTATTTTTGTTGCAGATAAGAGCCATAGCTCCGAATAACAGAGCTGTAGCAATCTAGCTTAAGTGAAACGGTGCGTTGCTGGTGCAAGAAGTAACTAACTTTTGAAAATCAAATCTAAAAAGAAAAATACGGATGCTACAACACTGGATCAGGATAAAGAAGTTGGACACGATAAAAGATAAGCACATATCACTTGAAATCCCAAGATTTTGGCTAAAAAGAAGATTAAATCAAGCTTAAGGGATAAACATATATCCTATTCAGAGGCTATTTTCTAGGGAATAACTACTTGGAGCCCAAGTCATCATTTTCTATATAAAGAGAGTTGATACGTATTGGCAAGTATACCAATCGAACAAGTAATACAGTGATAAGAAGAGTATCGTTTCCACAGGGATTATGATCGAATATCAAATAATTGTTCCTTTTAAGATGGAAGAAATTCAAATAGCTGTGGAAAAATATTGTGGATTTCAGTAAAAGTAAAAACTAAAGGTAAAGATGTATTTTTGGATTTTGATTATGAAAATATAACAGATATGGATTTTATA
The DNA here is from genome assembly GCF_033153095.1 of Gastrolobium bilobum. Lineage (NCBI taxonomy): Eukaryota > Viridiplantae > Streptophyta > Magnoliopsida > Fabales > Fabaceae > Gastrolobium > Gastrolobium bilobum. Next base: position 214,098 of record NW_026897134.1, on the reverse strand, counting down.
AAATATAAGAAAGCATTGTAACTAGAGTGCACTCACCATATGATCCCCGCCTTTTACTCTGGATTGATTTAAAATACTCATTTAAATAAATATTCAGATAATTTATCATCTAAAAATATTAAATAGCTAACCCTCAATTCCTTGCAAGATTAACCCTTTAACCTCAATTGGAACCCCAATTCCTTGCAATGTTCCTCAAGGAATTAAGCAACACGATAAATTAAACATCTGCAATAATATATACATCTATTCCTAGCACGCATACAAATTGTTATCCTACTCCCTTTCAAGATCAAAACCCCAATATTCCTATCTAGAGCTCTAACCCTCAAACTATCATCTACTATTAGATTGATAGTTTCTAACAAAGAGGATAGAAATTATGCACAAAGTAGAGACAAAATATATATATAAAAGAGTAAATATAAACCAATCCGTCGTAGAAGGGGTTCACATAGGGTTTGTGACCCTAACTACAATAAAGAGTACTAGCCAACCATGGTCATGGCTAACATACAAAAATCCAACATAAACTGGAATAGACAAAGGAAGAACAAAAGATGAACAAGATTTTCTCTCAAGAACTCTCTCTCCGAAGCACCGCCGTATCTGATCTATTCAGAACCCTTTTTGTATTCTTTCTCGCGTGTCGTTCCAAAATTGCCCTTCAAAACACGCAGTCAGGTCTTTCCGCAAACTGGCGCGAAATCGCGCCACTACGGCACAGAATCGCGCCAAAACTTTGGAAATTGGCAGAGAATGACTGACGCGACCTCGCACCACCATCCGCGCGGACTCGCGCGGAAATCTTCTTTTCTCAATTTTCCAATTTTCCTTCTATTTTTTCCTATATAAAAATAAGAAATTAGTGAGAAATAAAAACTGAAATCGAAAAGTCAATATATAAAGCAAATATGTACAAAAAATTCTCTTTTATGACTTAATCCTTATTACTTTTAGCTTGAAAAATCACATATGCCAGAGGCACATCAAATTATTCTCAGATTTAAATGTTGTTGTCCCCAGCAACATACAAGATCCAATCATGGAAAAATCAACCACAACCTTCCACTAGGTGTGGTGGAGCACACAAGGGATTAAAACCCAAGTTCCAAAGGTTTACTGTTGCGACTCGGCAAGTGCACCGATCGTGAAAGTAATAAAGTGTACCGGAGTACGAGATCGTTCCCACGAGGATCGGAATTTTCAAGCACTAGTTCGCTAATCACGTCTTAGTTGGACAATCAAGAATTTAGATGAGGAGAGTTGTGATTCAAAGAACTTAAAATAAAAAAAACAATTAAAATCATGCAATTAAGGAAATTCAGAATTAAAAGATTGAATGAAGATGATGTTTGATTATGAATTTAAAACAAGCGTAGTTAAGGTTTCGACTTCCCCCAATATCCTCAATATGTTATGAATTAAATAGCCAAGAATTCGTTTCTTAATATATTGCCAATCAATTCTATCTGAGGTAATTACGACTCAATTCCTTGTTACCATAAATCTATGTAATCTTGAAAGAACTCTAGTTCCTCTATTATTCCCCAAGAAAACATGCATTAAGATCAAGAATTACAAGATTGCATAATTACCCTATGCCTATTCCTAGATCACAAGGATTATGATAAATTATCAAGTCAGGATTCATGCACCAACATCCCTATTGTCATACAATTCCCCAAAATCATTCTATAAGGAACAAACTCATAGAAAGCATTAAAGACAGATAATTTATTCAATTATAAAAGAACAGGATTCAGAGACAATTTAATTCATAAACATAAAGATTCAATTGGGTTTCATCTACCCTTAACTACATAAAAGACTACTCAAGCATACTGAATTGAAAAGAAATAATAAAGAAAAGAGAGCCCCAAGCCTCCATTGGTGTGATGTTGACTTGGTTCCTCAGTGTTCCAGCGCTCCGCAAAAGGATTCCTCCTTGGAGTATGAATGGGGATGAATGAATTTCTGAATTGGTGTCTTGGTTATGACCCCAAGCTCTTTATTTATAGCCATTGGAGGTTGTATCCTTCATTGCATCTCTTGTCGTATACATATTAGATTTGTAATTATCTCCAATTGTTTCCTTTTTGCAATTAATATCTTGTGGATTGGTTGAGAGATTTGAGCTTTGAATCTTGTTATAATCTTCCTTCAATCTTCTCAGGAATCAGCTTTGATATGTTCCCGTTTTAGTTCCATATCATAATTGGACAAATCCTTATTAAATCTTAGCAAATCTTAGTGAATCTTTGCTGTCTGGAACGTGCTTGGGCGCTCAAGCGTGTTGTTGGCCACTTGAGCGTGCTAAGTTACTGCAATTTTGCTGATGTTGTCTGCCTGAGCGCGCTCGAGCGTGCTACTGGGCGCTCGAGCGTGCTCCTCGAGTCTGGATTTGTGTATTCTTGGGCGCTCGAGCGTGCTGTTGTGCGCTTGAGCGCCTTGATGTGCCCAGTTTGACTGTTTTTCCTGCTTTCAAACGCTCGAGCGTCCTCTTGTGCGTTTGAGCGTGCTTTCCTGGACCTTGAATTGTAATATTTTGGTTTCCTTTGATCCATATTGAGCCGCTACTTCTTCGTCATGATTTCTTTAGCACTTTTAGCACCATTTCTTGTGGTTTTACCTTCAAAACGCAATTATTATCAAAACTTCAGCTCAATTTCCTATCTTATGACTTAAATGTATTAAAACCTTGAATTCCATGCATTCTACTACATAATTCTTGTACAATTTAGTCTAAAAACATGGTAAACCAAAGGTTTATCAAACATTCTGCCAGCCAACCCCAAAACAGCTCCAAACATCCTTCACTCAATCAATTATTCTGAAAAATCCACACAACCAATTGCTCTCAAATTTTTATACAAAAAACTAGACACATCAAGCTTAAATTTAGCGTATCATACACCTAATTTGACCAAGAAACGAAGCAGAAATAATTTTTCCAAACACGGTCCAGATCAGCCCCATGTGCAGGGGCCAACAGGGAAGTCTGTGTTCTCTGCCTTCTACAGGCCGATGCCCAACCCAGAAAAATCCCAAATTTTACCATAAGATAAAAGACATCTCAAGCTTCAAAACGGCGTATGGCATGTTCCTATCAGACTTCTGTGGAGGGAGACATGCTCTCCCAAATTTCACCTAAATTTCCAATAAATCCCCAATTTGCAAAAGTGTTCTCACATCCTCAAATTGTACCTAATAATCATTGGGTGGCACAAAAGGACCAGCAATGCCTTGGTGCTCTTACAACCCACACAGTTTATATCCAAATTAATCATTATACATCATTCATGCTTACTTTCTCAATTTAACTTATTTCAATCACAAGATCCCATTTGCATGCATTCTTTGAATCATAAAGCATCATTCACATCCTAGAATAGGCCTATTGCCCTTTCATCATATTACATACTTCATGGTTACATCAATTCTCCATATTACAATTTAAAACTTCAAGTAGACATATTACAATTTTCCTTCAAATATACAAAATAAATACTCCAAAATAAACATGATAAATCAAGACTAAACTTAGACAAAATACATCATGAACAAAATGATAATCATCTCCTAATCATATGCATTGTTCATGACCTAAGTCTAGCCTAGGCACAATGGCCAACAAAATGAAAAATAGGTAGTCCTACGTCCAAAACATCATACGGGTTCTTGCCCTCCGCTCCAACTCCACTGCTACCTCCTAAATAAAGCCCCCGAAGCGGGGTGAGATATACGAATATATCTCAGTAACCAGAGGTTCTAGAGAATACTCCGCCCAATGGCTCACTTTGATGCATATAAATAACATAACATAACATCTGAAAACGGGATAAAGCAAGGGACTTAGTGGAATAGGGGAGAATAGGGATACAAAATACGACGAAGCTGGAATGGTCAATGCCAAAACCACGCAACGTCCAGCATATTGGTTCGGCATATAAGCCTACAGGTTTCAAACCAAGGCAAGCTCCCAGAACATCAAACCAAGACACCCTCCATCCATATCCACCCGAGACTTCCTAGTGTGCTCCTATCCGGATTACACATCATGACCCCAGGTCAACTGGAACTCCCTCACGCAGACCTATCCAGTGGAAGTCCGTAACGCCCGAAAGCAAATCGTCTACTGGCCAGAGACACGGTACATCCTATGTACCAACACACATACAATATGCATGAACATGTTATCATATATTATTTTACATAGACTTCCTACCATCACCCTCAATGGGCATGGTGGAACACACAAGGGGTTCAAACCCCAGTACCAAGAGGTTACCTGTATAATCCTCTCCCACAGCTCTAATGCAGTATATTTCCCGAGCTAGGTACACAACAGAAATGCCTACACATAGGACATTCCCAATTAATTTCCATTCATCCAAACACATGCAAGTTATTAATTCTACAGGCATGGTTTCAAATACTCACCACAATCCCCTTTGGTCCGAAACCAAGGGCAACCCACCGAGCTCACGGTTCAGGGTTCAAATCCGCGTAAGGCAACCTACATTGATCATATACAGATCATTAATATACGGTGAATCCACCAAAGTCACAAAATGACAATTTTTCCTCCCCCCACAAGTGAGGTTTGGTCAAAACAGTGTTAAAACACAAAATATTTTTCTTTATTTTCTTTCTATTTTTCCTAGGCATCACAAGGTTACCCCAATGTCATTTTAGGTGTCAATTTGCATCCTACATCCTTCAAACATCATTTTGCCAATTAATTCGCTCTAGGTTCAATACACAATCCAACACCATCCAATATTTTTCCATTGATTTTCAAAGCTTCCAACCATCACACAACCCTTCTAATCACCATTTAACAATACAAGACATCAATCATACAATTTAACAACATCAAATCCTCATTTTTCCCATTAAGGCCGAATTGTCCCAAGCCTCACACCAAAGGTGATTCAATTCAATTCCACTATTCCACACCTCATACAATCCCATCATTACATCATACAACCATACAAGAACTCACTTACACAATCCTAACAAAATTCAAAATCACAAAGTTCATGGCATCATCCAAATTTCCACTAAGTTATCATAATTTTCACCAATATTTTTTATTGCATTTTTAGCTCCAACACATCATTCTAAGACATATTTATCTAATACACATTTTCCATTTGTGCTCTCTAACTACATCAATCACACAAAATGCCTCTAGGGCTCATGAATTAAATCAACAAATCCAACCAATAAAATGTGATGAAACTTACCCAATATCAAGATGTAGACTGACAATTAGTCCATTAAGTATAACCCACCTATCCTTTACGGATATCCTTTGTCATTTAAGTTTATCCAATGGCATATAAGCCTATTCAATGGCCTGTAGGCCTAGTATGTCCCTAGACATAAGATTTAATGGGTACTTCCAAGGGTATCCTTTAACCATAGTTCTACTATTTGGTCAACACTACTTGACAATTCACACGGTGTATCGCTCCAGGGAAAGTCTCGTCTCCACTACTAGGAGACCATATCTACATGTATATATACTATATCACATCATATTATTTTCTCCAAAATTCATATCAATTCACATATTATTTTGCAAGCACACTACTTTTAGTAGTATATATATACACCATTGGATCCTGATTTCTTATACCATTCTCATTACTATTTTACATAAGATTATACCATTTAATCATCCTATCCATTTACCAATGGCAAGTCTGCCAATTAGAATCGACATCCATTAACTACAATAATACCTTCATTGTACATTTATCTTGTGTCATCCATGGTGATTCTCTCAACTTCTTCCTTATACACATATTGCATAATCAATTCATTTCACCTATATTCAATCAATACTATATCTTTATAGATTTAAATTCCCTATTTCAATATATCTCAGATTAACACATCACTAGCATAATCATTCCAAATAAGCACATCCCTCAGGTTCAGATTTCAAATATTCCATTTATTTCCCTACATTAATCACCTCAATTTATTCAAGTTTATGCCCTCAAAATAGGGACTTATAACTTCTAATCAAACATCAAATTACTTAGGCTCATACCTAAGCTTACTTGTTCACATTCTTTCAATACTTCATCAGGTTCCAAGTTACTCACCATAATAAAGTCAAATCACTAAGTTCACCTGTACATAATTGTTTTAATTAACTCCACACATATAGGAAAAATTTACCAACATTATCTCCATGATACTAACTTATCTCAATTATCTCTACTAACCATAAAATCACAAAATTCACCTATAAAAGCACTCTACATAAAAGAGTTAGACCCAACATGCAAATTGTTCTCATTAAGTCCTCAGCTATATATAATTTACTTACAGCTATCTCTGTCTGTGGAGCAGTTAACACTGCAGTCATAGCATCAGGCTAAGGACTTGCATTAGGTGCTCCAGGGTTTCCATGCAGGCTTCTTATGATGACCACACATATAACACAAAGGAATGAGTTGATCAGACCCACTCTAAGGAATCACATATGCAATGATCAATAAGAGTCTACATACAACTATACTGCACTTAGCACAATCATACAAAATCAGAGTTCCCTAGTAAACTGCTCTGATACCATAAAATGTAACAGCCCGTTGTACACCGGTATTGTTAACATTGATTATGATATTAAGCGCAGTTACAAACACAATAATTCATTTATAAAAATGCGAGTAAACTTTTTTCGTTTTATTACGCGAGCATTTAAAAAAATAATTAAAAGTTGTTACCGTAACTGTAAACTCTTTGCGAAATAATTATTTAAAATACTTACATATCATGTATTACCTCTCTCAAGTCACTAAGGGGTTCCCATAAACCCACTTAGCCTAAATCTCACTTTTACGTTTTCTACCTATCCGAACATGGTTCGGTCTTTTAATTTCTGCGGCGAATCCACATGCCGCGAACCTCTCATCTTTTATTATGTTATTCTAGACTTAATTACCTTTCTAACGAGCTATCACACGAGTCATAAAGTTCTCATTTGCTTCGGATATCACCGTTTGAAGTTGGACAAGCAAATCTGCCAGCCAACCTCAAACAGGCTACAAACAGCCCCCACTCTATCACTGATTCTGGAAACTCCACACAACCAATTTCTCTCAAATATTTACACAGTAAACTAGACATCTCAAGATTCAATTTTACATATCATACACCTAATTTGACCAAGAAATGAAGCGGGAATAAAATTCCCAAAAACTGCCAGAAATAGCCCCTGCACAGGTGCGTTCTGGACAGTCCGTGTGCATAAGCTTCAACGGGGCTGCGTACAACCTAGAAAATTTCCAAATTTTAAAACAAAGTAGAGGACATCTCAAGATTTAAAAAGGCGTATGGAACGTCCCCATTGGACTTCTGTGGAGGGAGATATGCTCTCCCAAAGTTCACCCAAATTCTGCCAATTTCTATAAATTTCGCCAGAGTTTCCTTTGTTTTTTTAATAAATCCCATCTTTGAAGGTGTGTCATCTAACCTCAAATTTTGTACCTAATAATCATGGGTGGCACACCCCCCAGCAATTCCTTGGTGCTCTTACAACCCTTCATAATTTATATCAATTAGCTTAATTTTCTATTCAATTATCTCATTACAAAATCTTAAACCATTTCAATCACATTAATTTCTTTGCATGCAATTCTTTGACATAAAACATAAACCAAATCCTAGAATAGGCCTACTGCCCTTTCATCATATAGCATGCTTCAATATTACATCAAGTCTCCAATGAACATATTACAATTTACAACTTCAAATACAAATATTACAACTTCGAACCTTCAAAATGAAATGTAATAACATAAGCTAAACTTAGACAAAATATGACATGAACATCATTGATACAATGCATAATCCTAACTCAATATGATGTTCCAGTCCTAAGTCTAGCCTAGGCCCAATGGCCCCAAAATGCAAAATCATCATAAGTCTACGAGCTCATCCTACTGGCCTCTTGCCCGCTGTAAGAACCCGCATCGTTAATTAAGGAAGTTAATTATTTAATTATGTGAAATTAGGAAATAATTCCATAATTGACCCTAATAATTATGATAAGCTTAATTAATTATGGTAAGTAATTAATAATGCTGAAAGTCGCTTTTCGGACGAAAAGTGCAGATACCGGTTCTGCTACTCGGTATAAATGCGTACCGATGAAGTATCCCGGAAAATTATGAAAAATGTGTATATGTCACTAGAATAATATATAGGACTTGTAAAGCAAGTTTCAAGTCAAAATAATGAGAACTGGTGCCAGAACTGATACTGGCTATGGAAAAGCGCGTACCGAAAAGGTGCTGCGAAAAATAAAATAAAAATATGATAAATCTTACAAAAATGAGTAGGTTCAGAATCCTAAGTTTGGGATTAAAATTTTAAGCGTAGCTATTAATGCTAATACTGTGTGTTTAAGTTTAAACTAGTTATATATACTAAGGGGCACATGATCCTAGGTCTTTTGTGTAGCCTCCTACGTGAGAAATTTCCGGTGCTTGTGGTCATCCACCTTGCCTCCCTTCTCCCTCTACATTGAAACTTCAAGAAGTCACATTTCCTTTTGAATCCTTCACAAAAGCTTCATAATTGTGTGTGCTTGAGCCTTTAGTGAGATAAATGTGTCCTATTTCTGAGTTTGGTTTCTGAGTTGAGAGGTTCAAGGGCTGTTATTCTGATTTTGAGAGAGTGGAGCTTTGTTATTGCCATTTTGAGCTTCAAGGTGTGATCTTTGAGGAGAAAGAACCCTTGATTGAGTGCCATTTTCGTGCACCTTTGAAGTCAGCATCTTGGAACTGACTTGAGAGCTCCAAGAGCACCATTCCTTGCTGTCTTAAGCTTTGGGTAAGTTTTTGAACCTTTAATCATGAGTTTTAATGGGTAAAAATAGAGTCTTGGCATGTTTAATGAGTTAAACAAGTAACCAACCAGTATATGAACCTTAAAGAGTGTAAAGATGCATGCTTTAAAGTTTTGAAGTGTTAAAAATGGAACCTTGGAAGTGATATCTCGCGAAATGCAGCAAAATGCAGAAACTGCATTCTGTCGCGAAATATCTGGATATTGATATCCGGATATGGGATCTGTGATATCCGGATATTGATATCCGGATATGCCCCCGACATATATCCGGATATTCTGGGTCTGCGTGAACAGTAACGGTACTGTTCATACAGAACTGAGTTATGGGTTTGTGGACCCTAGATTGATTATGTGGGACTTCTGTAATAACTTATCTAAGTCAGAATCAAGGGATTAAGGGCTCATGACTTTGTGAGAAGCCTAAAGACATGAAACGTAAAGGAAAGGCGTTGTCTTTATATCGTATACTTGTTGAGTATGATTATTGATATGATTGCTGGTCCAAACAGATTGTGATTGTGTTGTGTGTGGACTTTGAGCTTGTGTGGACTCTTGGCTTGGATAGCTAGCTTGCAAGGTAAGCTTTCGTGTCCTCGGTTTAGCCATTGTTTGTTCCACCATATCCCATGGGGGGATGGTTTATATGCATGATGTGTTTTCAGGTACTGTTTATTTGAAATGCTTTTGAGCTGTTAAGTGCAAATGCTTATGATATGTATGTGGTGTTTCGCCTAGACAGGAAGCCATGGGGAGGTCCTGTGGGTGGGTACAGCATGGGCGTGTACTGTGTGGGTAATAGACGTATTCCTGCACTTCTCTGATCAGTAGAATAGTTATATACACACATGACATGATTATCTGCTGCATTGCACTGGTTTTGGAACTGATATTGAATTACTGCTTTTACAACTTATATTGCACATGTAAGTGAGCTTGGGGTGGAAGATCATTGAGGACCCCTTGTTTTACTGAGATTTCGGTTTAGAGATCTCACCCCACGTTTGGGCACCATTTCAGGTTCAGGTAATGCGGGGGTTGAGACCTCCAGCGGTAGGAGGCCGGAGCTGAGTTAGATGTCTACTGTGATAATTATATGCTGGATGCTGTTATGTTATGTTGTTATTGTTGAGACTGCTATTGGGGCTTGTTGCCTTATTTGGTTGGTGAGCATGGAGATTGTCCAGTCCAAACAGAAATGCCACAATCCCTTTGGTCCGAGACCAAGGGCAACCCACCGAGCTCACGGTTCAGTGTTCAATTCCGCGGGAGGCAACCTACAATGATCATACACGGATCATCAATACAAGGTGAACCCGCCAAAATCACAAAGCATCAAAATCCTCCCAACAAAGGCAAGGTTCGGCCAACATAGTGTTAATTTCCAAAATATTTTCCTAAATTTTCTTTTTATTTTTTTTAGCATCGTAATGCTACCACAACACAATTTTAGGTGCCACTTTCAACCCTACACCACTACAACACCATTTTTCCATTTATTCCTCTCTAGGTCCAATTTCAAAATCCACACAATCCAATTAATTTTCCTTAGATTTTCCATGCATCCACTCATCACACAACACCTCTAAATGTCATTTAGCAACACACAACATCAATTACACAATTTTTTGCATCATTGAACCCTATATACCCTACAATGGCCGAAATCTTCATGCAAGGATACCAAATGATTTTTGATTCATTTCAATACTTCCACACCCTATACAATCCTATAATTAACCCATACAATCACTCCACAATTTAATTACACAATCATACAACATTCCAATTTCATAAAGTGTTGAATTCCCACATCAAATTTTGCCTAAGTTAGAATTCTAAGCCTTAATAATTTTTTGGTAAGATAAAAAAAAATAATATATATTTATGGTTTCTATCACTCTAAAACATCATTCTAAGCCACTTTTATCTAATACACATTTTCAATTTGAGCTCTCTAACTACATCAATCAAGCATGCAAGCCCTAGGGTTGATGAAATCAAATCCATCAAATTAACCAATGAAAGGTGTTGAAACTTACCCACAATCAAGTCAAAAGACTCCTCCAAGTGATCCCCAAGCAATGGCTTGAGCAAACAACTCCAAAATTCCCAAAATTCCCTTCAAATTCGTGGCTGAATTTTCCATTTTTCTCACAAATGAGAGGGTTTCAAGGGAAACTAATCGGTGGGATGTGTTCGGGTAAGGATTTCCAACAACTTTGCTCACAAACTTTTCTTGATTCGGAGTAGTATTGAAGGAGTTATGAGGAAGAGAAGATTTGAAACAAAAATGGCCAAGGGAGGGGGGGTTCCACGGTTTTGTAGAGAGAGAAGGGAGTTTTTTTTTTTTTTTTTGATAACAAGAGAAGGGAGTTTTAGATGATGATGAATAGTGGCTGGTCCATGTGGCCAAGTCACTAAAGTGAGGTGGGCCCCACCGCCACCTCATGCGATTTCAAACTAATTTAAATTCTCTCGCCTATTCCACTAAACGTCCATAATTTCATAACCTATTTAGAAACTCTAATTTTTAACATTAAGCATTTTCCTTTAATTGCCCTTGATCAGATGAATCCGGAGTTTTCCGATCATTCGGAGAAATTGCAATTTTAAGCTGTTATGCGCGCCTGAGCACGCTTCCCCAAACTTACTAATTTCATCAATTTTCACCAGAAATCATATTTCTTAGTCCTATATACCATTTATAACTTATATCCAAAACTAGAGCTCAAAATTCAATTGACACGCTTTACGGTGCAACTGTACCGCGATAATTTTACCAAGTAAAAATACTATTCACCGAATTTTCAGAAACTTTCATAACCACTCAATTTTTCATTCTAAATCCATTTTCAAGGTTATTTTTTATCATTTGAGACCTCCTACTCAACTTTACCTTCCTAGGATTACGTGTTTGGCTAATTACCGTTTTACCCTTCCTTTGTATTTTGGCCGTAATTTCAGGATTTTCGCTAATTCTACCCTTTAACCTATATTTAATATATTAATATTTGTTTTAGAAATGCGAGGTGTTATATTAAACTCTTCTATAATTGAATCTATGTTAAAATTCAAAACAATTTTTTTTCCATATGTGTAATATCAAAGAATGATCAAGAAATTGATATTAAAATTTTCAACGTGTGTTATTAATTATTTTCATGGCAAGGAAAGCTCTTTTAGTAGTTGTAAAAGAAACGGAGAGAGAATGTGTTTTAATAGTTATTGTATCATTAAGTCATACAATATAGAAGGAAAGAAACAAAAGATACAGTGAAGTATATGAAACTCATATTCAAGAATCAGTATAAAAGATGAACTGAATCAATGTACTGAGAACTGTATCACTATTACAATATATATATTGCAGTGTGTATCGAAAAATAGAGAAGCAAAACCATCTAACCAACTAATTGACACATAACTAACTAATAACAACATGCAGTTACATTAAGTGACATATGTCCAACTAATTGACACGTCATAGTTAAAACGTAGTCTCACTACCCCCCTCAAGTTGGAAGATGAATATCATGAAGTCCCAAATTGGCTATAAAATCATGGAAGGGTGCATGATGTAATGCTTTTGTAAAAACATCAGCCAGTTGTTGAGTGGTCAAAATGGGTAGAAGACGGATCAAACCAGCAGCAATCTTTTCCCTTGTTATATGGCAATCCAATTCTATATGCTTGCTACGCCCATGGAATGTAGGATTGTGGGCTAGGTGGATAGCATATTGATTATCACAATAGATCATGGATGGTTGTGTGAATGGAACTTGCAAATCATGTAGTAGATGTACTAACCATTGCATTTCACATGTGAGAGTAGCTAGTGCTCGATACTCAGATTCAGCAGAGGAACGGCTCACTGTGGTTTGTTTCTTGGATTTCCAAGACACTAATGATGCTCCAAGGAAAATGTAGAATCCTGTTATTGACTTTCTGGTATCTGGGCAAGTTGCCCAGTCTGCATCTGCAAACCCTGATACAACTAGCGAATTGTCACAGGGAAAAAATAGACCCTTAGTTGGAGATCCTTTCAAGTACTTGAGGACACGACATGAAGCATTGAAATGAGCTTGCATGGAATTAGCCACAAACTGGCTCAATTGTTGGACAGCAAATGCAATGTCTGGCCTTGTGTTGGTGAGATACAAAAGTCTCCCTACTAGCCTGCGGTATTTTGCTGGTTCAGGGAAGGCAGGACCTTGACTTTGGCGAAGGTGAAGACCAGGTTCCATTGGAGTTGAAGCTGGCTTTGTCCCAAGCAATCCACTGTCACTTAGTAATTCTAGGACATATTTCCTTTGATTTAAAACCAAGCCACGACTGGAACGAGCTATTGCAATACCAAGAAAGAATTTTAAAGGGCCAAGATCCTTGATCTTAAACAATCTATCTAAGTGACTCTTGACCATCTCTATTTCATCAATATCATTTCCAGCGAGCACCATATCATCTACATAGACCAGGAGAGCAGTGAAGTGTTTTCCATTAAATTTTGTGAAGAGATAATGATCAGATGAGGATTGAGAGTAACCAAGTGAAATAAGTTCCATAGTCAAACGAGCATTCCACTGCCTACTGGCTTGTGTAAGCCCATATAAAGATTTTCGTAATTTGCATACCTTCTGATCTCGATTGACAGCAAATCCTCGTGGAATGGACATATAGACCTCTTCTGATAAGTCACCATGCAAAAAGGCATTGTTGATATCAAGTTTCTCCAAGTGCCATTGGCGTGAGGCTGCAACTGTGAGCAGTAATATGATTGTAGTGAGCTTCGCAACAGGTGAGAATGTTTCAAAATAATCTACACCTTCCATTTGATTGTACCCTTTTGCAACCAGACGGGCCTTGTAACGTGCAATGGTTCCGGCTGAGTTGTGTTTAATCTTGTACACCCATTTAGAACCAATGTGGTGTTTTCCTTTTGGTAGATTTACTATATCCCAAGTATTGTTTCGATGTAGTGCCTCTAACTCTAGCAGTTACCCATTTAGGGAATTTAACTGCTTGTTTGTAAGTGGTTTGTTCAACAAAAGAGCTGATGTTGTGGCAGAAGGATGTGTACTCCAAGGAACAGTTTGCATATGAAATAACAGATGACAAAGGATGAGCAGTAGATGAGGAATTAGATAGTGTATCAGCAGAGGAAAAATTGCATTGAAAATCTGATAAGTGTTTGGGAGGAATTCTTACCCTTGTAGAACGCCTGAGAGTGCATTCTTCTGGATTGTGGACACAATTGGAGCTGTCAGGATGTGAAGAATTGACAAGAATCTCTCCATTAGGCTCTTGATGTTCTAAGTTCTCAACATGACTCTTTTCTGGTACTATAGTTTCTGAATTTCCTGACCTTTGAACATCAGGTGAGTCTTGATGATGACATGAGATAGTAATTTCACAAAGGGGAGTTGAAACTTGATCAGTAGGCGTGAGAATTGAAAGTTGAGCCAAGACTTCATCTTTGAAAGGAAAGTGTTGTTCATAGAATACAACATTTCTTGAAACAAAAATCTGTTTTGAAAATAAGTCATACAAAATGTATCCTTTTGTCCCATCCTCGTGCCCAATGTATGCACACTTGCGGGCTCTAGAATCAAATTTTGAACGTCCTGCCATGATTGTTGATGCAAAAGCAAGGCAACCAAAAGCTTTAAGATGAATGATTACAGGTGAATTATTGTATAATAGCTCATATGGTGACTTATTATTCAACTTTGGTGAGCTGAGTCGATTGATCAAATGTATGGCATGAATTATACAATAAGACCACAAACTGATAGGAAGTTTCCCTTGGAAAAGAAGAGCCCTAGCAACATTTAGCAGGTGTTGATGCTTTCTCTCAACAACACCATTCTGTTGAGGTATTTCTATACAAGAAGTTTGATGAAGAATCCCCTTTTGTTTAAAAAACTCAGTCATTAAAAACTCCTGCCCATTATCACTACGAAAGGCCTTGACTGTTTTGTAAAATTGATTTTCAATTAAGGCAACAAAAGCACAGATGTGTTGTCTCACCTCAGATTTTGATTTCGTAAGTATTCCCCATGTATATCTAGTTCAATCATCAACAATTGTTAAAAGGAAACAATGACCATGAATGGAGGACACAAAATATGGTCCCCAGATATCTATATGTACAAGATCAAAAGGATTCTTTGATACAACATTGCTCAAACTAAAGGAAAGCTTTTTCTGTTTTGCCATATGGTAAACATCACATGGTGTATATATATCTTTACAAGTAATAAAAGGGTATTGTAGCATCATGGCCTTTATTACAGGTTTGGAGCAATGGCCCAAACATAAATGCCAAACATCAGTGGCATTAGTTTCTGAAACAAAACTGCTATTATTAGAAAAGTTCAGCTGCCTTGCTGTGTTACCAGTTGAACCTTCATGCCTTGGACCACCTTGAGTGATCACATATGATCCTCTCATCAAACTAGCAGAACCAATCATCTCCTGGACTGTTGTTGTTGAATGAAACAAGTCTGATGCTTAAATGTCACATGACAATCAGTTTCATGAATCAGTTTATTTACTGATATCAAATTCACTCCAAATTCCTTTGCATATAAGACATCTCTCTATGTGAGTGTATTGGAAATAACCACTGTACCAGAAATATAAGAAAATACTCGTGTCCCATTTGGTTAGGATATGGCTACTGGCTCTATGTGCTTAACAAAAGATAAATTTGTGAAGCATAATGTGATGTGATCAGTGGCTCCTGTATCCAGGACCCACTGATTCTCCAACTTACTTGCTCCATAAGAATTCCCATCTGCATTAAGAGCCTTAGTGTGCACCATGTTACTGACATGAGAAGAGGGTGGACTAAATTTCTGTTGTATCAGCATCGACTGTTGAATCATCTCCATGATAGTCTGATACTGACTCTTGGTAAAGCTCTCCTTTGTCTCAGCCTGAGTACTATATATTTGATCAGAACCTTTATCTTCATTCACAGCTGCATTAACCTTATGTACAACACTTCTTTGTTTATAGCCAGGAGGATAACCATGCTTTTCAAAACATGTCTCTATTGTGTGGCTAGTTTTTCCACAGTAGGTACAAAGTCTAGATCCTCTTCCACGGCCTTGTGACTGTCCTATCTCTTGGATCTGTTCAACAGAGTTAAAAAAAATTCTTGAAGGATCATGATTTGAAGCATTACCTTCGATCTGTAACTGCCTCTCTTGTTGTGCAACAAGAGAAAACACATGGTTGACAGAGGGAAGTGGATCCATCAGCATAATTTGGGACCTAACATGAGAGAACTGTTCGCTAAGTCCTTTAAGGAATCAGATTGAATAATCCTTATCTTTGATGTTCTTAACTTCAACAGCAATTGAACAACATGGACGTACACACTTGCATGTAGGAGTTGGTTGTAGTGCTTCCAACTCATCCCACAAAATCTTAAGCCGAGTGAAATAATAGAGATTGAACTATCTCCTTGATGCAATGGATAAATGTCATCTTGTAAATCTGATATTCTGAAAATATCAGACTGTGAAACCTTTCTTTGAGATCTCTCCACACATCGTATGTTTTATCCATCTTCAAGATTGATTGAGATATGGAACTGGTAATTGAACGATGCAACCAGGAAAGAACCATGGTGTTGCATCTCTCCCAAACTGCAAAACGTGGATCTGATGTTTCTAGAGCAAAAATCATACCATTCACAAACGACAACTTGTTCTTTGAGATCAAAGCCATTGTCATAGCCCTGCACCATCCATGATAATTTCTTCCGTTCATCAGATTTGAAACAAGAACAAGTGATGGATTCTCACTTGGATGAAGATAGTAAGGGCTCCCTGGATCCAACATATCAATCAGATTCGTGTTCACCGCACTCCCATGCCTAGATGAACGAACGTTTTCAGTAGCATCTTCAACTTCTGCATCCATTGCATTCACAGAACTCTGAACCGCCTTTTTGTTTACAAATTTAGATCTGAATCGATCAGCAACACCAGATCAAACAGTAACAAGTTGAAACTAAATGCATGCAAGAAAGAAAAATTAAAGGTGCATATCAGAGCTCTGTGAAGAGCTCTGATACCATCATACAATACAGAAGGAAAGAAACAAAAGATACAGTGAAGTATATGAAACTCATATTCAAGAATAAGTGTAAAAGATGAACTGAATCAATGTACTGAGAACTGTAGCACTATTACAATATATATATTGCAGTGTGTATCGAAAAATAGAGAAGCAAAACCATCTAACCAACTAATTGACACGTAACTAACTAATAGCAACATGCAGTTACATTAAGTGACACATGTCCAACTAATTGACACGTCATAATTAAAACATTGTCTCATTATTAAGCGTTGAAGTTATGAGCATAAAGTACTAATTAGTTATGAATTGAAATTATAGTGTTACTGTTTCACATTAAGAAGCTATAAATCCAATCAATGACGGTGTCAAATGATTGAAAATATCACGAAATATATTTTTGTATTATTATTCTTTTTTTCAAAATGGAAATTGCTTTCCTTTAATTTCAAATATAACAAGTTAAAGATTAGAAACTCTACTAAAATTGCTTACCTTGTGCCGCTATAGAGTACAAATCAATGTTTGTTGATTTATGATTCAAGGATGAAGTGAAACTGGTTTCTTAAAAAAAGAAACAATAATTTTATTTAAAGGTAAAAAAAGAAAAGAAATAGAAGCCATGGAAAGAGAAAACAAGGGGTAGTTGGTGGGGATAGGGTTTTCTTTAGTTTTTATTTTTATTTTTTTATTTTTTTATTTTAAAGAGGTGCTAACTTTTAGTTTTAATAACTTATTAATATTACCAAAATACTATTATATATATAATAATAAAATAATTAAAAATTTAGGGAGGGGTGGGCAACCCTAACCCTCCCCTAGGTCCGCCTATGTGTATGAGTGATTTGAAATGTCAATTCATATGACTATAATATTAAGAATTAAATGTATGTCTAAACCTTTTAAGGATATAATTGGAATCCTAGAACATACACAAGTTTGTTCACTTTTATGTCCTTTTATGAATTACTTAAATCCATAAATTTTCTCAATAAATCTGTTGTATGTACAAAATTTGTCCTTAAGTAATCTTACTTCAGACGGTCATCTCTAATTCAATTCATAATGAACTAAACTGAACGTTTTTAGACTTCTTGTATTCCTGTTTATCAACCTCCCCGTTCTAGAAAAAATTTAGACTTCAATCACTAAGAATTTCCTATACGTAACGTAAGAGTCACCAACCCATTGAAATTTTCTGCACTTTGGTCACTTAGTACAACCATCTTCTAGAATTAATGTAAGCCCACAGATGTCCAAAAATCACAAATAGTATATCACTGGAAAGCTTAGGGTGCTGCCTACTTTGACACGTCTGAATTAAGAATTTTTGGTAACCAAACCCATTCCCAGTTCTGCCATAAAGTAACGCTGCCAATCTAGGACATGAGTTGTTTTCTATTCTTCGTGTTATGTATCTTTGGGACTGTTCTGCTTTATTGCTTTTGTATTTATGGTGTTTCCTAAGTTAAAAGTGGTAAAAGTAGAATTTATAAGACTTTAAAACTCCTAAGATTTTTTTATTTGATTAGTTACCGTTTGAATTTCATAACACGTAATCATACGAGTCGAACACACGGTGTTATAAAAAGGCTCAGGTGATGGAAAATTCTTTTGGTGTTATGGATGCACCGTAAATTCGGTGGATCTTTTATTCATACTGACACGTGTTTTACTTTTGTCAAATCAATAATAAATAATTTATTTTAAAATTAGGAGATAAACTGATTTGATATAAAGTAAGACACGTGTCACAATATGAGTGGAAGATGTACCAAGTTTTCGGTGCATCCGCAATACCAAAGATATTCTCGTGGTGATGACGGTGAATGACAGCTAACTGTGGTTTTCGACGATCAGAGATTAAGGACGAGCGGTTGGTAACTGACAGAGGATCTTCCGTGAACAATCGGAGGCCGCGTAATCCCGTATGCCCTTCAACACCATAATTTTCTGAGAAAACTCCACAAAAGCGTGTAATATCACCAGCTTCAAAGATTATAAAAACTAGATTTTAAGGATGAAAAAAATAGGAGATGAATTTTGACAATATTCATTTTTCCATACAGTAGAGCTATGACCTAAAATTACGTTACATTTAATATACACGCATTGTATGAATCCCACCTATGGAACAATCAACCTTCACAAAGAATCACTCTCCACTAATCATGAGTGACTGGAAAGGTTCCCTCTTTATTTCTACGAATGTGGAGAAGTCCTTGCTCAATGGTTGTTTCCAGGGTTCCCCATCCATTTGCATATACGCATCTTTCCACTCCCCACCTCTGACTTCCAATCGGATAGCTGCTGCCTGAAAGATACAGGTAGACCTCTACAGTCAAGAGATACCAGCAGGACCGGCCACTGGGAAGTAGCAATTTCACAATGCCAAATGATGCTAATAACCGGTCAATTATGGCAACGTATAATAGTTATAACTACATATGACACAGAAACAAGGATACAATATTTGGGTTCATAGGTGAGTTATGACTTATGATGAGAGCTATCAACTAATGCTATATTGATATATGAGAAAACTGAATGCATCTTTTACGTCAGCAAATGAGAGAAAAGCTTTTCACGCTGTCAAATTCGCACTGGAAGCGAAACTAAAGTATTTGGTAATAAATTTGGAAGTCCAGGAACAGATACAAGCCATATTACCAGTGACCAAGGTTTTTTCTGGGTGAAAACTGTGGTTTTACGCTACCTCAGTAGCGGACCCAGGAAATTGTATTTATTTGTGCATATTTAGTCCGAATATTTAGTAGAGGGGATTTAGGGGCGGTGCTTCTGGAGAAAAAAAAAAATAAACAAAGTTTTAAATGCATTAAAATATAAAAGAATATAAAAAATATATTATATCCTTATGTTACATGAACCAAAAAAAGAAAAGAAAACTTGAAAGACAAGACCAATTCATTGAATAATGTGTCATCTCCCTTTCTTTAATATTATATAACTTGACAAAAAATTTCATTCACATAATATGAGGGATATAATCCTCAAACAACAAAAGAAAAGAAAACTTGAACTTAACATTAAAAAATAGTAATCAACTTAATGATATAAAACCACTAAAACATAAACAGTAAATAATATGTGTTTCTTTCTTAATATCTGTGCTTTATTCCTGGTAATACAGCCACTAAAATTGCTCCTTGAGTGACACTCATAATTAATTAAAAAATAGGAAAAGTTCATCAATGCTCCTGTGGTTTACTCTAGAATCATCTATGTCCCTGTGATTTTTTTTTTATCATATATGCTCCTCTGGTTTGCAAAAGGGTATGTTTTTTATTACATATGCCCCTATGGTTTATTATTTTTTACATACCACAGAGGCATATGTGATAAAAAAACCACAGGGGCATAAGTGATTCTCAAGCAAACCACAAGGGCATTAGTGAATTTTTCCCTTAAAAAATATATCTCTTATTTACTAAAAAAAAATGTATGACCAAATTTATGTATACACTTTCACACATAGAAAACCAAATAGATCCGCCACTACGCTACCTAATCCTCAACAAATAATAGAACTATCTTTCCCAGGTTCTCAAATCAAAAGCTGCACCATTTAAGTAGAGAGTTTACTTCTATAATTCCCTATTATTAGTGGTCACTAGAAAGTGAAGGAAGATCAAAAGAAATGCATCAGGAGAATAAGAATTTTCTAACACAATAGACCAAGAGCAACAAGTGGAGGAATTGGACTCATTTATGCAGAAACTGTCCAACTCTCGTACACTAAGCATGCCAGGAATCTTGTTACGAAGATTGGCAAATAACAGAGACAACCAGACTATAGGTGATAGAGAAACAACTGATGTTATTATTCTAAAAAACCGATTCAACCCAAAAGCTTAAACTAGTGGGCGAGGGCCTTTTTAATAGTTTATACTATTCTCTAACACCCCCTCCCCCCTCACACGAGAGTCCACTGGGCTTGAAGGGTGGACAATGCACAGATCCCACCTACCTATGCTAAGAAAATTCCACAAGAGAAAGTAGAGGCGGTGAGGACCGAACCCGGGACACGAGGCTCTGATACCATGAAAAGAACTAATTTCAACCCAAAAGCTTTTAGAAAATAGTATAAACCATTAAAAAGGCCCTCACCCACCAGCTTAAATTTTTGGGTTGAATTAGTTCTTTACATGGTATCAAAACCTCAGTGTCACAGGTTCGATCCTCACCGCCCCCGCTTTTTCTTGTGGAATTTTCTTAGCACAGGTAAGTGAGCCTGTGCATTGTCCACCCTCCAAGCCCAGTGGATTCTCGTGTGAGGGGACGTGTTGGAGAAGGTATAAACAATTAAAAAGCCCTCACCCAACAACTTAAGCTTTTGGGTTGAAATAGTTGTTTACAATTACTATGTAATCAAATAAATACAAGAGAACAACTCTTGTCCAAGGAAACCCCCCTTTTACAACGACTTACTCATTCCTGAAACTATGTCTAATTTTCCATACCCCCTATGAGACCCATGCCTTACTATTTATACCCCACCTACTCTACTGATGTACAAACTCAACCAACTAACTAACCACGTGATTCATACCCCTTTATTCCTTTCTTTTGTTTCTTCTCGAATGTTCAGCCGCGTGTAGATCAAGAAATGAATGATAAAACTATACAAATGGTGTGGTGTATACCGAGTGGTGGAAACTGGTATTATACTAGTATTCTGCCCATGAGAGAAAATTGCCCCACTCCTTGGGTTGCTCACAACAAAAACAACACAGATAAGTTTCTAAAGTCCGATTCACCACCTCCGTTTGTCCATCCGTTTCCGGATGGTAAGCAGTGCTAAAATGTAGGGTGGTACCCTGCAATTTAAAGATCTCACGCCAGAAATTACTCATTAAGGTTGGATCCCTATCGCTTACAATTGAGAGAGGAATTTCATGAAGAACGTATGACTTCTTTGACAAAAATACCAACCAAACTGCGATCTGTGTATGGGTGTTTAAGCATCACAAAGTGGGCATATTGTTGTGATATATAAAAATAATTAATGTAGCCTCACCCAATAGCTTAAGCTTTTGGGTTGAATTGGTTCTTCACACATATTTGCTTAAGCGATCCACAATAACCCAAACTGTAGTATAACCCCAAAACATGGGCAAACCAGAGATAAAATCTATGTTCAAGTCTTCCCAAACAGCATTTGGAATGGGCAGGGGCTATAACAGGCCTGCAGGTGAAGATGCTAAGTACTTATTTTGTTGACAAGGATGACATGCTGCCACATATTCGGTAACCGAGCTCTTTATACCCACCCTAAAAAATGATTGTGCCAACCTACGAAAAGTACGATAGATACTTGAATGCCCCTCTGTGGGTGAAGAATAAAACTCATGTAATAGTTGAGGTATCCAAACTGATTTGGCAGATAACACTAATTTGCCCTTGTGATGCAATCTACCATTCTCCAGCATGTAAGCAGAGTGTGAGTTGGGATCCTTCTCCAGATCATTAATAATCTTAATCAGAAAAGGATCACTCCTCACCTCTGCGTCCACCTTACTGAAGTCATCCCAAAAGGGTTAAGAGATACCCTTACATTGAAGCTCCTTGTCAACCTGTTCTCCCATGCACCTAGAGAGTGCATCTGCTACTCTATTGGTTGAACCGGGCTTATAGCAATCTCAAACTCATATCCTAAGAGTTTGGCTAACTAATTTTGTTGATCTTGCGTGGTTATCTGTTGTTCCAATAGGAACTTGAGACTTTTCTAATCTGTGAACACCTGAAAACGCCTTCCTAGCAAATAAGGCCTCCAAAGCTGAATGGCTAGGGCCAACGCCATTAACTCCTCCTTATATGTTGATTTAGTGAGAGCGGAAGGACTTATAGCTTTGCTGAAGAACGCGATGGGGTGCTTTTCTTGAGACAAAACAGCTCCTATACCTCGACCCGAGGCATCACATTCTATAGCAAAAGGAAGATCGAAATTGGGTAGTGCCAATACCGGGGCTTGAGTCATTGCTTTCTTAAGATCTTCAAACGTTGTTGTGGCTTCAAGTGTCAAAGTAAAGTTGCCTTTTTTCGGTAAAGCAGTAAGTGGCTGAGCAATGCGACCATAGTTTCTTATAAAACGACGGTAGTAACCGGTGAGCCCCAAAAATCCCCACAAGCGTTTTATATCAATTATAATGTATGAATGTATTGTATTCAATTGTGTATAGAACTGTACAAAAGACCTCTATTTAAAGGGCTTAAATAACCTAATGGGCCAAGCCCAAATAACCTGCTAGAATAACAGAATAATAAATGATACAATGCTATTTAATATTATATTATTTCTAACACTCCTCCTCAAGCTGGTGCGTATATATCATAAGCTCCCAGCTTGTTACATATATGATCTATTCGGAGACCTCTAAGAGCCTTGGTAAAAACATCTGCAAGTTAATCACTAGAATTGACAAATGCTGTTTCGATCTCTCTTGACTGAATCTTCTCTCTAATAAAGTGACAGTCAATTTCTATATGTTTGGTCCTCTAATGAAAGACTTGGTTAGAGGATATATGCAATGCTACTTGATTGTCACAAATGAGCTTCATGGGCTGTTGTTCACAGAGATGTAGTTCCTTAAGTAATTGTTTTAGCCAGATGAGCTCATAGGTTGCATTTTCCATTGCCCGATATTCTGCCTCTGTACTTGACCTTGCGACCACAATTTGCTTCTTACTCTTCCAAGAGATCAAGTTTCCTCCAAAGAGAACACAATACCCCGAGGTGGATCATCTGTCTGAAGGAGAACATGCCCAGTCAGCATCTGGATAGCTAGATACCTTTGCATTCCCTTTATTTGTGTATAATAAACCTCTTCCTGGTGCTCATTTGATATATCGAAGAATCCTGATAACTGCATCCCAATGGGAGTCACAAGGAGAGTCAAGAAATTGACTTGTCACACTAACTGCAAAAAAGATGTCTGGTCTTGTCACAGTAAGATAATTCAACTTTCCAACTAATCGGCGATAACGACCAGGGTTTGCTAATGGCTCCCCCTGTCCGGGTAACAGATTAACATTAGGATCCATAGGTGAAAAAACTATAAAGTGGATGAGAGTTACGAGTGGATCGAATACCTTTGCGAAGGGCAATGAGAGTAATCTCTGATGGAGGATCCGGAGGGGAAGAGGCGACAACAGTAGGCGGTGAGTCAGTAAGGGTCAAATCCGCTGGAGGCGCAGTCTGACGACGCTGATAGGTGAGAAAAGAACGGCCCTCAGGGATGGAGGCAAGGGGCCGCTCCTCCGGGATAGAGTCTCCTGCAACTGGTAAAGACAAATCAAGACAAGGAACAAGAACAACTTGATCAACTTGTGTTATCTCAGACGGGATAGAATGAAAAGGTTTTTGATTAAGGAAAGTGACATCAACTGAGACAATATAATGCTTGAGATCAGAAGAGTAGCAACGATACCCCTTTTGAAAACGAGTATTTCCAAGGAAAATACACTTGAAGGCTTTGGATGTTAATTTATCTTTTCTTGGAGTAAGATCATGAATAAAGAAGGTACATCCAAATACATGGGGAGGTAGAGGATAGGAAGTTGCTCTTGGAAATAAAACACTATGTGGAACTTCATTATTGAGTACGGAAGAGGTCATGCGATTGATGAGAAAGCAAGAGGTGATTATAGCATCTGCCCAAAAATAAAGTGGAACATTCATATGAATTAGTATGGTACGAGAAGTTTCAACCAGATGTCTATTCTTACGTTCGGCCACTCCATTTTGTTGTGGAGTGTGTGGACAAGTGGTCTGGTGTAACGTCCCATGTTTCTCCAAAAAATTAGAAAATTCAAGAGACACATATTCTTTTGCATTATCACTGCGCAAGATTTGAATAGAAGCACCAAATTGAGTATTTATCTCAGCACAAATTTTTTTATAAATTGAAAATAATTCAGAACGATTTTTCATTAAATAAACCCAAGTACAACGAGAGAAATCAACAATAAAGGTTACAAAATACTGAAAACCCAAAACAGACATTGTTCGACTCGGATCCCAAATATCAGAATGAACAATAGAAAAGGGAGCATCAGCTCTTTTATTGACTCTATTAGCAAAGGAGGAGCGAGTGTGATTTCCTTGCTGACAAGACTGACAGTTTAAAGACTTAAGAATGGATAAAAATGTAACCATATGCTGAAGTTTGGAGAGGCTTGGATGACCCAGACGGCTGTGAATTAGCTCAGGAGACTTTGTGAGAGAATAGGCTACTGGAGAAGGTGGTGCAAACAGATAGTAGAGACCTCGTGACTCAATGCCCGCTCCAATCGTCTTCCCCGTACCCAGATCCTGCATAGAATAGGATTGTTTAGAGAAGGTAACAGTACATGAAAGAGAATAAATCAACTGGCTAACAGAGATTAAATTAAAAGAATGCCAGGTATATAATAAACAGAGTTCAAAGTTAAAAAGGGAGTTGGGTTGGCTTCCCTAATTCCACGAGCAAGAGCCTTAGTGCCATCAACAAAAGTGACAGAGGGTAAGTTATTAGAATAAGAAAGTGAAGTCAAGAGATCCTTATTACCACAAAGGTGATGAGTAGCACCTGAGTCTATTATCCAGGGTTCAAGAGATGATTGAGAAAGACAAGCAACATGATTACCAGTGTCTTCAGTAGGATGCTGAGAAGAAACCTTCTTGAGAAGTGCCACATAGTCGGCACTTGAAAGAGTTACTAATCTAGTAGAAGGTGGTGTAGCATCAGTTTAAGCAAAGTTGGCAGTCGGTGACTTCAAATGAGGGTACTTCCTATAGCAGCGTTCTTCAAAATGTCCAAGATTCTGGCAATAATTGCAACGAGGCCTCTGTCCGCGGCCACCCTATCCACGGCCACGTCCGCGTCCACTGTTCCAATTGGAATCACTGGCACGAGAAAAGAATGCAATGGAATCGGTAGCTGGAACATGTGTGGGAGCTGTTGATTTATCCTTAAGATTCAGAAGGCGCTGGAAAGTGTGTGACAGGCTAGGAGTCTCAGCACTTGTTAGAATATTCTCACGAACACTTTCTAACTCTTTTGAAAGACCGAAGAGGGTCACGACCATAAAGAAGCGCTCCACCTGCTTCTTGTATATAGAGGCATCTGCAGCATGAAGTAACATAGCTAAGAATTCTTGCATCAAAGAACGAATCTTACCAATATAAGTCTCCATTCGAGATTCTGGTGATTTGCGCAATTCTATTATCTGAGAAACAATAGAATAAAGTTGTTGAATGTCATTGGTGTAGAGGGTTTTTAGCTTCCTCCCATATGTCATAGCAGGTCTCGAAAGGGATGAAAATGTCTATAATTGTCGGATCAATGGACTGCCAAAGGATACTTAGCAGTTGAGCATCAACCTTTTCCCATTCAGATGTCTGATCCTTTGAAATATCGGCAAACTTAGTTGTGAGATGTTTTCCGTATCCCTGACCAGTAAAACAGATCTTAACTGAGGTAGACCAGGTCTTGTAAGTAGCAGATCCGG
The DNA here is from genome assembly GCF_033153095.1 of Gastrolobium bilobum. Classification (NCBI taxonomy): domain Eukaryota; kingdom Viridiplantae; phylum Streptophyta; class Magnoliopsida; order Fabales; family Fabaceae; genus Gastrolobium; species Gastrolobium bilobum. The sequence continues at coordinate 187,620 of NW_026897134.1, read as the reverse complement.
TCAGTTTCATCGTTGTAATGGATGAGGTAGTACTGGAAATGATGCCAGTAGTGTTTTTGGACGCATTACCTGAGCCCTCCATCACAAAAATAAAAGAGATGACCAGATCTGAAAATAGGAGAGGAAGGCGAGTTGTTCTATCTCGGAATGGCCGGAAAATGATGCATGAACAGTACCTGTACGAACGCGTGAACAGTAATGCCAATGAACTGTACCCGGGTGAACATTGTAGAACCAAGCCGGAGGGACGCACGGCGTTAGAGGAAGGGGAGAACGCCTAAGCAGTGGGCTTAGGGTTTTAGCGAAAGCGAAAATTCCCAGAAACAAAGAGCTCTGGTACCAAATTAGAATGTATGAATGTATTGTATTCAATTGTGTATAAAACTGTACAAAAGACCTCTATTTAAAGAGGTTAAATGGCCTAGTGGGCCAAACCCAAATAACCTGCTAGAATAACAGAATAATAAATAATACAATGCTATTTAACATTATATTATTTCTAACAATATCTTTGGGGATTGGCCAATTCAGCATACACTCCATTTTTTGTGAATCCATTGAAATCCCTTGATTTGAAATAATGTGCCCCAGATATACAATCCTCTATTGGCTGAAATGACACTTCTTCCTGTTTGCAAAAAATTGTTGCTGTTGCAAGGTCTCCAAGACTGTTCTGAGGTGATCTAAGTGATTCTCCCAAGTTCTGCTATACACCAAAATGTCATAAAAAATACCAGAACAAACCTATGCAAATAAGGTTGTAAAATACTATCTGGGGCATTAGTAAGCCCAAAAGGCATAGCTAAATATTCAAAATGCCCCTGGTGAGTTCGGATAGTTGTTTTAGGGATATCTGGTTCATGCATTCTGATTTGGTTATATCCAAATTTCAAATCAATTTTAGAGAAATAAGTTGCCCCATACAATTCATCCAATAATTCTTCAATAATATGGATTGGAAACTTTTTCCTTGTTTAGGGCTTGGTAATCGACACATATTCGCCAGCTATCATCTTTCTTCCGCACTAAGATCATTGGACTTGGATACGAACAACTGCTTGCACGGATAAACCCATATTCTAGCATCTCCTTCACTTGCCTTTCAATTTCATTCTTCTGCAGGTGGGGGTACTGGTATGGTCGAACGTTAATGGGCTTCGCCCCCTCCTTCAAGGAGATTTTATGAGTAACTGCTCACTATGGAGGAAGTCCTACCGAAAGTTGAAAAACCGAAGCAAACTACTCAAGTAACCTTTGGAGTTGTGCCTCCTGTAGTGGATCTAGCCCTTTCTCCCGAAGGAAGTCCTCAAAGTCCCTTTTTTTGCAGAACCATCACAGGAAGAATCACAATCAAAGAGTCTGCTTCAACGGTTTTGAACAGAGCCTTATGAGACACTAGAGTGCATGACAGATTTGGGTCCCCAAGAATCTTGACTATCTCCCCTCGTTGAAGGAAAGGGAAAGACATTCTGAGTTCTCTCCAATTAACCCGGACCTCTCCTAACGTTTCCAACCAAGACACGCCTAAAATGATATCAACACCTCCCAACTCGAACATATAGAGGTCAACCACCACCAGATGATCCTTCAACATCACCGTAAATTGGGTACAACAACCTTGACTCCACTGTTGTTGACCATCCCCAACCTCACCCTAAACACGAGCGTTCCATGTACCTTTAACCGTCGAACCAACGCCAAATTGACAAAGTTGTGGCTAGTTCCGCTATCAATCAGGACTTTCTTCCTTCATTAAGCCTCGTAATTTCGTCGTCTTAGGGTGAAGTAAACCCATCTGCAGAGCACTATGACAAGTTGAGCCATTAAAGCTGAGTAGTTGTGGACTCACCCCTATCCGCGTTCATCTCCAGCTCACCCCTGTCAATTTTCGTAGTTACCTCTTTTTCTTCTCCCAAGATTGTAATTCGAAGGCTTTTCTCCGAACAGCGATGTGTCGGGCTAAACGAGAGTCCACAATGGAACACCTCCCTTCTTCTCTCCTTCGAATATGCTCGTTATAGGGCAATTGTTGTGACCCCTTCCTTGTAAAACTAGGGTTAGGGTTGGTAATACCCTTTTTTTCCTGAATTAGTGCTTATAGACGATTTCAGATGCTTATCTCCTCGTAGATGGCTATTAGACCCTGTTGATTAGTTATATATAGAAGCTTGTGAAGATGGGCTGGAAGTATTAGTAAGCCCAACTCGGTTATTCCAACCAGTACTCCCAGTTCTAACCCCAGAAATAGGCCCACGACATGTTGGGCATTGGGAATTGCTGCAACCCAATATCTCTTTTTTTACAAAATGCGCCAATCGCATGGCCTGCAATACATCTGTTGGCCCCAAAGTGAGTACCCGCCGGTGAATATCCGGTTGCAGACCACCCATAAAGTATCTTAACATTTGTTCATTGCTCATCTCCGTGACTTGCACCACCAAGGATTCAAATGCCTTGATATATTTTGCCACTTTCTCCTCTTGGCTTAAGGTAGATAGTCTTTCGTATATTCCGCCCCGAGACCCATCTCCAAAATGCAAAATCATCGCATTTTTTAACATAAACCAGTCAAGATTCGGAGTCTTGCACTGGATAAACTGAAACCAATGTATCGCCTCTCCCTCCATACTCACAAACAGTAGCTGGATTCACTCAGCTATCGGAATTTCTTGGAGCTCAAAAAAATTTTCCGCTCGACAAAGCCATCCAAATGGGTCGGTGCCATCGAAAGAAGATAGGGGGTGTTTGGTAGGAGGAAAAAAGAAATTTCTGGGAAAACAGGGTAGGGTAAAATAGATACCCATGTTTGGTAGGAGGAAGACTTTTAAGAGGGTCTGGGAAAAACGTTTTCTCGTCCAATTTTTTAGCACATACATTAGTTGCAGAATTTTGCCATTGACAGTATGGAAAAATTATTTTGCTTCGCGGTGGTGAAGCTATCAGACTTTTGTAAGACAAAATTACTCTCAGAAAGTTTCGTTTCAACCCTCAGCTGATTAGTTTACTAATAGGTGTGGAACAAGACTTTTGGGGTAGTTTGGTAAATTTAATTCACTTTCCCATCAATATTTTACAATCATCCAAACAAAACATCATTAAAATTCATCCAATTTTTCTAAAAAATTTTTGTCATACCAAACACCCTTTTTTAACTTACCCGGCTAAAAAAATTCCAACCATTATCTCTGCAAATTTTAGTTCCTGGTTGAAATTTTTTTTCTCCTATACCAAATGCCCCCGTAGTTCAACCTTTTGTGCCCACGTACGATCTTCTGACGTGGCCGCACTTTCTGCATCTGCATCACTCAAGAGGGAAACTGGTGGGAAGTCCGATGGGTCGCCCCCCATCTTGATCATCCATGTCTTCATTTTAAAGCAGAACTCCTCTATATCTTCGAATTTTTTGTCATAAGTGGGTATTCGTTTCAGAGCCCTCGTGGTAGACTTCAATGCTTCCACCATCTCTTTCAAAGACACAGTGATTTCCCGATGAAAGGCTTCTAAAGAATCGCTGGTTTCCTTGCGAAAGTTCTCGAACGATTTTTCTAATGCTTTGATCTTAGAGTCACTTTTCGCCATAGCGTCGACGAAAACGATCCAGTAGGTCGGACCACTATTACGAAGATTAGCAAATAACAAAGACAACCGGACTATAGGTGATAGAGAAACAACTGATGTTATTACTATGTAATCAAAGAAATACAAGAAAACAACTCTTGGCCAACCCTTTTTATAATGACGTACTTGTTCCTCCTGAAACTATGTCTAATTTTCCATACCTCCTATAAGACCCCTGCCTTACTATTTATACCCCACCTCTACTACTGATGTACAAACTCAACCAACTAACTAACCCACATGGTTCATACCCCTTTATTCCTTTCTTTTGTTTCTTCTCGAATATACCCTTCGAGGAGGAGGTTTATACATTTGATGCGTAACAAATCTTGAGTTCATATTTTCACTCTGTTGAAACTTTAGGTTTCAAACAAGGAAAAAGAAATATAGAAAATGACGGCTGACAATGAATTGTGAGATTGATAATAAGATATCACTCAAATTCAATACCCTAATGCTCTTATTTATACTATTAAGGTCCCGTTTGGATGAGCTTTTTTTCTTCAAAAGTTACTTTTTTCAAGAAAAAAAAGCACTTCTCACTTTAAGTTTGTTTGGATGTCCACTTTTAAAAAAAACAGAAGTCACAAAAAAAGTCAAAAACCTGCTTTTTTTAAAAGTTAAAAATTTTAGCTTCTAAAAAAAGCAGAAGTCAAAAGCCAAATATTTTTTTCAAAAACTAAATATTTTTATAAAAATATAAATAACTTTAACTTTTTGTAAAAAGCAATTTTAAAATAAAGAAGAGGTAAAAGCTACTTCTTCTAAAAGCCCAAACAAACAGGCTCTAAGTATTAGTTAGTTCTAGCACTAATACTACTAGTACAAGTCCAAGCCCACTACTAATAAGACTAGTAACCCCAATATCTTCTAAAACACCCAAATCACAAACAATAAACAGTGTCAGAATAACATGTGTTACCTGAGCTATGTGCTTTGCAGAGATCAGCTCAACCATGACAAATGATGCATGCCATCCTTGCTTTAGACCAAATATTTCCAAAAGTCCATCATCAACATGTGCTTCAACAAAGCCTCTCTGGAAGTACATTAAAAAGCGTTTCCATTTAAAGATACTTAAATTTGGATTACAAGTGACTGATTTATCAAGTAAGCCAAGTTGGTATAAATCAATGGTAAATTGGTAATTACCATAAAGACATTGTCTACTCAGTGTATAATCAACAAGCAAATAAGAGGGTGGGAAGAAAAGCATATGCAAATACAGTCCAAAAGATATAGACAAAAATACAGTCAAATAATACAGTCAAATAAGATATCTGATGGACACATCTGTTATATGGAAGCAGTGTTTCCAGAAGTTTCCGATTATAAAGGAATGGGAAAAAAAGATATTCTGCGCAATTTCCCATTATTATGTATCAGTGACATTTCAGACTAAGAAAAGTATGTGTATGCTAGTAATCTTATCTTACTTACATATATATATATATATATATATATATATATATATTCAAAAAAACAATTCCAGAAAACTACCCAAAGGGGAGACCAAAGATAACAGTTCACCAGTGTCTCTAACAGAAAATTTGGTATAAGATAAAAAGAAAGAACGCATTTATACCATCACTGCAACATATGATCATCAAAGGAATCAGGAGTTCTATACCTTCTCCAAATATTCTGGCGACAGATTACCCCATGGATTTCTTCCACTTCCATAACTATGAAGATTCAGAGCAACAACTGCCCTAACGCTGAGAACAAATAACATAATCTTAAGCAAATTGGAAGAATTTACGACTCAAAGAGCTAAAACGAAAGTCAGATCTTTGAATACGGAAATCGCCAGCAACTAGAATATTGTAAGAAGTAAACGCTGATTTGTTAACAGTTAATAATGTGTACCAGAAAAACTTATATGATTGAAATATACCTTGTAGGAACTGGAATCTGCTCCCATTCTGAACAATCGAACTTTTTGACATGCATTCGCAAAATGTTCTTGAGTCCTCTGATGCCAGAATAATGAAAAAAAATAAAAAAAAAATTTAGTCATTAGGAACAGAATAATTAGTTATTAGGCAAGTCACTATATTTTACTACTGTAAACAGAGGACTTAACCCATGCAGCAAAAGGACATCTAGAAGAAATTATCAATTAAAGATCATAAACTCCAAAAAAGTTAAGAGGCTTCAGGGGAAAATGCACATGAACAAAGAACAAAGTAAAAGCAGAAGAGATACAAGTATATTGAGAATGTTTCCATTAGAAAAGCCAAAGCAAAATTCAGACCAAGTGATTTATGTATGCCAATGGAACAGCAAAATATAAGTGCTTCCTAACAATTTGTAGCCCAGCAGCTATGTCTTAAATCCTTTTGAATGAAGAAAATAATAATTGCACCAAAGGTAAATTTGATCTTTTTTTTTTAATAATTAATTTGATCTTTTTTAATGCTACAGACATCATTATTTCCAGATTTAACCAAATAATTTTCTCGATGAAAATAGTAACCAAATTTACCTTGAATGAAACCTGCATGCTGAATGCTAAAAAAAAATTTCTTTAGCTACTTATCAATGAGTAAATGATATTGAAAATCCAATTTCATCTGTAAAATGCACCCAATAAGTTTTAATATAAACTGCAAACTGACCAACCATTTTGAAATGCACAAACAAACCACATATTACCATAAATCAAAAGAAACTACCCTGCTTCTCTCATACACACTAATACTCGAGGATCATGCTGGACGCAGATGAAGATATAAATCAAATTGGCTACACCGGAAGAAAATTGAAATCATTCAGTTAAACAAAAATCATCATATGGATGAACTGTTTAAGTTGAGATATATCTTACCTTAAACTTGGATCACTTGTGCAAGTTGTGAAGAACCAGCCCTGAGTGCAAGAGTAACCAGAGTATAAAATCTACAAAAACCAACATCAACATCTTCTTTATCCCAAACTAATTGAAGTTTTGGGTAGTTGAACCCAAATAAAAAGTTAAAAAAAAATAAAAAAAATTGGTCACAATTGGTATGATTAAAATCCATCAGATCAGTTTTACCAAGACATGAATTAATGGTAGCTGTATGACTTTGTACATGAATGAAAAAAATTAAGTGATTGAAAATAAAGTGTGCTACCAAAAAAAAAGCTAGCATATACGTTTACTTCCTGAAAAATGGTACCATGAAAAAAAGGAAGTAATCAAAAAATGAACTTAATCTATAGAAACACATTCAACAGCTCAAGAGGTCTACTAGTCAATACCTTATTTGTAATTGGACCCTGCGCAAGGTAAGGTTTTTCATTGCGTAAATGATGGAAGCCATAAGCCACTTGAGCATCCATTCCTGTAAAATATAAGAAGCTCTAAGAATGCCCACAAATACAAATTAGAGATTCAGTTAAGGTATTTGAAAAAAAAAAAAAAAAAAAAATCATCCAAGCACCCAAGCTGAGCATTCTCACATATTCACTAATGCAGGTTATAAGATCAGTAAAACGAAAGTTTATTTGGATTAAGTTATTTGCAAAACAAATATTAAATTCAAGCCTGCTACCCCACTGAACCACACCCCTCCGTTCTGCTACCAAGGATCCACAACACAGGAGGATGGGGACAAGGATGAGGCAGAATGCGATGAAGAGGACGAGGGATAATGGTAAGGGTAGAGAACCAGTTGATCGAAGGACAACGGAGGCATATGAGGGATGACAATGAGGTGACTGCTCATGAAGATGGACAAACACACACACACACCACTAAAGAAAAAGTGCTTTTAAACAAGTTCCAAGCGTGTCCCATGTCATGTTTTCTAACAAGCCGTCTATAAAAAGAGCTATTTTTGCTAGAAGGGGATGTTGCTTGCTTGCAAAACGGGTGAGATAAAAAGGCTTACGAAGTGGACCCCACCTGTTTCAAACTACAGTACCCATGCTAATTTTAATTTTTCAATTTTTCTATGTTTCTATTTATTTTTCCTTAATCTATTTTAACTTTTATATGGGCTCATAGATTGCTAATCCCAACCAATTTAGAATAGAAGTGATGCTGATATAGTAAACACAAAATCTGAGGCATAATTAAATTCTCGTTTCTCTTCAGTGAAGCAGTCCCATTGGGAGGAACATGGTCTGCTATAGTTTCTGAAGCCATTGTTTTAAATATTTGCGGGCTTAAAAGGAAATGTTTGGACGTACTAAAATATGTTGGAAATCGACAATCACACAAATTGCAAACGAAAAGAGAAAAGAGAGAGAGAATAGACACAGAGATTTACCCTGGTTCACTCAATTTAGGCTACGTCCAGCTTGTCTGTACTATATTCACCTCATCGCCACTTGTTACAAGTCACTCGGTTTACAAGGAAAACTCGGTTTACAAGGAAAATATAAATAGGAATAGAAAACCCTAACAGCAACTATTCATAGGCCCAAGCCCAAACTGCTAAGAAAATTACAATAAATCAGAGGCCCATAATAGTACCTAGTCTCTACGGGCCTGGCGGCCGCTCATCTGGGAGCAGGATCCCAATTGCCTTTCTACTGATCCCGACAACTAGAGGCATCATCAGCATGTGAAGTATGACCCATACCCAACAAAATACAGGCAACATGCATAATAAGTCAAAACTAAATTCTTAAATCACATCAACAACAGGAAACAGACAAAAATTACTGAGAATTACAAACCCAAGGCACTGATATCAATTTTAGGAGAGTTCATCCCAAAAATTAGCTTATAAGGTGGGAGAGCTCAAAGTTTATATAAACTCTACACTAAAATCTTATATTTCTGATGTGGGACTCTAAGTCTCATACCCCTTGCAATTGGATCATAGTATCTCCCTACGTTTGTATCTCCGAACCCCAAACGACCTTTCTTGATGCTAGATTTTTATTAGCCTTGGGCGAATATTGCAATATGCAAATGTCACCCGTCGCGTCGCTCGATTATAATTAGGAGACATGGTGGAAACTCTAATACCAATTATAGCAATCTTGTGAGAGCTTCACCCCAAAAGCTAGCTTATAAAGTAGAAGAGCTCAAAGTTCATATTAAACCCCACACCTGAACCTTATATTTCAGATGTGGGACTTAAGTCTCATACTTTGCAATTGAATCATAACATCTCACCATGCTCCGCAAGCTTAGCACTAATTTTTTACTAGCTCTAGGCGAACACAGCAATGTCAGCATCACTAGTTGCTCCATCCACTTGATTGCAAATGGAAGACATGGTGGAAACTCGGATACCAATTAATACGAACTTTGAAAGAGCCTTACCCAAAAAGCTAACTTATAAGGTAGGAAAACCAAAAGTCCCTATAAACCCTACACCAAAAACTTATATTTCTATATAGAACTCTAACTCTAAGCCTCAAACCTTGCAACTGAATCCTAACACACTACTAAACACTGACTTGACGATAAAAATTCATTTCAAGTAGCACTTTAGCAGAATGACACTACCAACGTAAAAGTCAAAGTACCTATACTGAAGTAATTGTAGAACACGCCTTCATAGCATATAACTTCCTCAGGCAGCTCTCCTTCAACTTCTAAGCCCTTCAGACACAAGAAACTTTATATATTAAAATAAAAAACAAAAAGAAAAAGAAATTGTACCAATATATTAAGTTCAGAAAATTTGAATGACGAAAACACTAATACTAAAAACAATGATTTTTGTACTACAGCATTATACAAAATAGCGTACCGATTCATCATAGAAAGCTGAGTGTACTGGATGCAATCATTCAAGGTTCACACGTGAATTTCACAAGAATGAAAAAATAAAAAATAATCTTATTGTCATTCTCTTCCGTCAACAAGATTACGTTTACTTCAATTGCACGAGTTTGATAAAGTGCATTACTGGAAGTCATCGAGAAATTAAGTTTGACACTTACTAGCACAATACACGAGGACCAATGGAACAAACTGGTGAGCCCATTCCATAATGGATCAGTTCGCATGACCTATGAAAAAATTACCTGAGGCACATATGACTCTTAAAATAACAATAAAAATTAACACTTCCTCATCAAATTAAAAGGGGAAAATGCACATTTCAAAAGTACCCCGTGATTAAAATTTATAGTATGAAATGATTTATTTGTTAAGTCATCAAAAAGATATAAGAACATATCGTAGACAATACAATCAAGCCTCAGTGATTAAACATATGCATAACACAAAAAATATAATAACTAATAGGTTTGTTGAAAACCCTTTTGACATAATCTATTTTGTTAAGTAATATTGGTGATTATTTCATTCAAAACTTGAGACATTCCAATCATTCACTGTCTATGTATGTATTGCCAAAATCATATCCTGAAGGCAACATTCTCAATGGCCAGCAATTAGAAAAGAAGCCTAACTGATTAATAGTACAGATAACTAAAATAAATATCTGATGCAAGAAACAGGACCGCAACCTCATCAAGAGTGAACTCTTTTGTATTCTTCAGAGAATGTGGTGGTTCCACTGTTGGGCCTTCTGGCATTGAAAGTGAAACTTGCCAACTGCATAAAAAAATTTAACACAAAATATACCAAACTGATGTATTAATTACAGCCATGGTTTTAAATTGCAAGTGATGTTGTGGTCGATCACAGATGCAATTGCATTACGATTACAAAAATTACGAATAATTGCGAGTAATTACAGTTGATAGAGGAACAATTGCAATTATGATGTGGTTGGGTAGACTGCCAAAACCACAATATTGTGGCCGCAATCGCAGTTGCGAACCGCAATTTAAAACCATGATTACAACAATGGGAATATCAAAGCAAAGAGAACCTGAATTAAAAAAAAAAACTGAAAATGAAACATATTTATAGTTGTCATCCATGTTAACGTAGACAATGCAAAGTGAACTTTTAATTAATTGTCAGCACGCTTTCCATAAAACTATTATTGGGCATGTAAAGCAGAAAGCAAAAACTCATTTGAATTAGTAATTTCATTTCCAACAACAAAATTAAATCAGTCCAGGAAAACATATAAACAAGATAAGAAACACCGGATATATATTGGAAAAAAATTTAGCATAAAAGTTTAATATGCTACCATAAGATCCTGTAAGCTGTTTGCTAGATTTGAATAGGGAACTTATTCAGGTGCCTCTTATGGTCTTGATTGTATAAAAACTTAATCATATTAAACAGGAAACTTATGAAATACATTAATTTCTTCACACCAATAAGAAAACATTGTCAGTTACCTAGGCATCTAAGTATCTTAATCTATTTAGTAAAACTACAGGTTCCATTCTTTACGTACTAGAATTGAAAACAACGAAATTTAAACAAAGTTTGAAGAAGATATTATAGATGATAATGGCAACTCAGAAACTTAGAAGTTATGATGATGCTAAATTTCGGTAACATATTACTTAGGTCAATTCAATCTCTATAATAGAACAAGAGGAAAATATTAAACATGACATAAAGCTAGATAAATGAGAGGATCATAGCATAGCTATGCCACAATATTTCAGATATTGAATTGACAATTTAATAAATGAGAGGCTCACATTCTCTGCCAAACAACAAATTGAACTCTGATAACAATTTTACAAATAACGAATATGCAGACCCCAACATGAAGAAGTCTAGCACACTCCAATATTCAAAATAATAAGATAATATATATACCTATCCAAACGACAAATCGGAGCAATACTAGCCTTGTAAATAGTTCTCTTAATAGCTTGCTTCCATGAAAATGGAAACGAACCACCCTAGTAATAATATATGAAAAAAGAAACATTAGCATACTAGACAACATTCAATTAACAAATAGTTTCTAGGCATATGAATTCTTACCCAACCAAAACTCCTAGACAGGTCATTGCCCGTACCAAGTGGTATGATCCCTACTGGAGGAACTGGCTTCCGATCTTGTCTGTGAAGTTCTGTGAGACATCCTAATACCCAGCCAACTGTACCATCACCGCCAGCAACCTGTCAAGTCAACCAGATTCATCCATTATGATTGCTAACTAATATGTGAATTCAGTATTCACTATCTGAATTATCGCTATCTAGGTTCTTTCCGAGAGAAATTTATCGAATTTTTAACTACATATTCGTCCCCCGGAAATTTGGTCATTGGGAATGCAAAAATCTCACCTATTCCTTACGAACTAAAGGTCACATAAGATTTTAGGCACCGGACAAATTAAAAGATTTTAGGCACCGGACAAATTAATTCTTGACAGAGACTAATATAGCCAGACATTTGTAGTTCTCGGGGATCTTAGTAAGGGTTTTTGCATTTTCAACGACTAATATGTGTGCTGCTGCTAAATTTTTCAGGAACGAATTTGGGATTATTGAGGAAAAAGAGAAAAAAGTAAAAGCTCATCCTTCTAATTTAACTTCCTATTTTGTAAATAAGGTATGCATAATCAGGAGAGACCAAACAGAAGAAGAAGCAATTGAGGATGCCAATCAGATAACAGAGCAAAGTATTGCTCTAAGGAAAGGAAACTGTGAAAAGAGGAGGCCCATTCGGTTTAGGGATGACGTGTAGGAATGACTGAGGTAGTTAGTTGGGGGTGAGTGATGTGTAATCAAAAGGAAGGGAATAGTTAGCGTAAGGATGAGTGGCTGTTAGATGGGGAGTGTAATAAAATAGAGATTGTGTGGTGTACATCGCACTTGATGAATAATAATAAACAGAAATTCTTTTTCTCATCTCTCGACTCTCTTCTTTGTTATTCTTCTTCTCTTTTCTTTTCTTCTTTGATTCTGTCTTCTACAGAGGGTTCCCTCTATCAACTGGTGCTTTCATCCTGAGCTATGGCTCTTGAAACTCGTGCTCGACCCATGGACGATCGTTGGGAGAACACACAAGCGGAGGTAGAGGTGTTGAAGGAACAGATGAACAAACGCTTCCAGGAATTGACTTGCAAACTGGACGCAATCTTTGACAACTACAAAGAACGGCAACCATCACCTAATAGCTCAACAAACACTCAACATTCAAACACACGTGACCATGCAGCAGCGAAGAATCTGAGGCTGAAGGTATCACGCTATGATGGATTGACAGACCCACAAGGTTGGATCTACAAAATCAACCAATTCTTTGACTTCTACGATATGGAAGTGGAACAAAGATTGAAGATTGCCCCTTTCTACTTTGAGGGCAAAGCTCTAAAATGGTACCAGTGGTTCAACAAAAATTCCAACATCGATTCGTGGTCAAGATTTCTTAAATCTCTGCAAACACGATTCGGTCCATCTGAAATGGAAGATTATCAGGGCCAACTGACTAAATTGCTTCAAACGGGAATAGTGCTTGAATACCAGGAGCAATTCGAACATTTATCAAATCAAGTAGATGGTCTATCAGAATCTTTTTTGGTAAGTTGTTTCATCTCAGGATTAAAACATGAAATACAACATGATGTGTCTGCATTTCGGCCTTCTTCTTTGTCACATGCAATGTCACTAGCCAAGATACAAGAGTCCAAACTACAGCTTAAGAACAACCTACCAAAACTACACTCACCCTACCCTCCATTACTACCAACACCCACACCACAGTCGAGATTTAACCAAAACCCAAACACAATAAAACCCATTGTTATACATAACCATACCAACCAAAACACAAACTCGATAAAACCCATTGTTACTCATAAACTCACCCAAAGCCAAATTCAAGAAAGAAGAGATAAGAATCTGTGTTTTTATTGTGGTGAAAAATATTTTAGAGGCCACAAATGTAAAGCTTCGGTGCATGGTTAATTGTCCCTGAAGAGGAAAATATAGATGGTGAGGTTCATCCTAATTCTGACTGCATGGATGAGAATTCAACACTACAAACAAAACCTACTGACATGAATACACCACAAATCAGTATGCATGCCTTATCTGGTTTTGTGGTGCCTCAGACATTACGTTTTAAGGGACTTATTGGGAAATCAAAGATGCTATTGTTGGTTGATGATGGCAGCACTCATAATTTTGTGCAGCCAAGAGTAGTTTCTGATCTTCAACTACCTATAGTAAATGATATACAATTTGATGTTGTTAGAATATATTAGATATGATTAGTCTGTAATTATTTTGATTGTATTAGGTTTGGGCCTTTCATATAAGCCCATTAGAGTCTTTATATATTGTAACTCTCTGAATTAGATCAATACACAACATATTATTTTATATTCAATCAAAATGACCATCAGGTCCAACTTTTACAGTAAACACTCAGTGACAACCAACTATAGACTTCCACTCCGGATCCTTCACCAGAGGCTCTTCCTATTGCTCAAAGAAAAGGTACACGTACTACTCGTAACCCTTATCCTCTTTATACCTTTTTGAGCTATGACCGTCTTTCTTCACCTCATTTCACCTTTGTTTCTAGTCTTTCTTCTATTTCTATTCCTAAGACCACAGGTGAAGCACTTTCCCATCCAGGGTGGCGCCAAGCGATGCTTGATGAGATGACTGCACTTCATTCCAATGGCACTTGGGACCTTGTTTCTGCTCCTCCAGAGAAGTCTATAGTTGGTTGTCGCCGGGTGTTTAATGTAAAAGTTGAACCTGATGGTCATGTTGATCGACTCAAGGCACGCCTAGTTGCCAAGGGTTTTACTCAAATCTTTGACCTTGATTATGACGATACATTCTCTCCGATCGCTAAGATGGCGTCAGTCCGCCTATTTCTTGCCCTTGCTGCTGTTCGTCACTGGCCACTCCTTCAACTTGACATCAAAAATGCATTTCTTCATGCTGATTTGCAAGAAGAAGTTTACATGGAGCAACCACCTGGTTTTGTTGCTCAGGGGGAGTCTGGAAAAGTGTGTCGTCTTCGAAAATCCTTATATGGTCTCAAGCAGTCTCCTCGAGCATGGTTTGGCTTAATCCGCAGTAAAGTTGATCATTCTGTATTTTATAGGATTACATCTCCTGACAAGTGCATCTATTTGTTAGTCTATGTTGACGACATCATTCTCACCGGAAGCGATCAAGACAGAATTCGTCAGTTAAAACAACATTTATTCAGTGCATTTCAAACAAAGGACCTTGGGAAGCTGCGTTACTTCTTGGGAATTGAGGTGGCGCAATCTAGACAGGGCATTTCTATTTGTCAAAGGAAGTATGCCTAGGATATCCTCGAAGAAAATGGTATGTTGGGGAGTAAACCAGTTGATACACCCATGGATCCTAATGTCAAGTTATTTCCCGGACAAGGGGAGCCGTTATCTGATCCTGGACGTTATCGGAGGCTAATTGGGAAGCTCAATTATCTTACTGTGACTAGGCCAGATATTTCTTTCGCTGTTAGTACGGCTAGTCAGTTCCTTGATTCCCCTTGTGATTCACATTGGGATGCTGCTGTAAGGCTCCTCCGATACATCAAACGAGTACCAGGAAAAGGTTTGTTGTATTCAGATCAGGGAAATACAGAAATTTGTGGTTATTCAGATGCTGATTGGGCAGGATCACCCTCGGACAGACGCTCTACTTCCGGCTATTGTGTTTTCTTTGGAGGAAACTTAATTTCGTGAAAGAGCAAGAAACAACCTGTAGTTGCTCGGTCTAGTGCAGAAGCTGAGTATCGTGCAATGGCAAATACTACCTGTGAGTTAATCTGGTTCAGGAGCTTCATCTTTGTGAACAGAAACAACCCATGACACTCATCTATGATAATCAAGCTGCGCTACATATATCCTCTAATCCTGTCTTTCATGAGAGGACCAAACATATAGAGATTGATTGTCACTTCATTCGAGAAAAGATTCAATCAGGAGAAATCAAGACTGCTTTCGTCAACTCCTCTGATCAACTAGCGGATGTCTTCACTAAAGCTCTTAGAGGTCCTCGGGTTCAATACATTTGTAACAAGCTTGGTGCTCACAATATATACGCACCAGCTTGAGGGGGAGTGTTAGAATATATTAGGTATGATTAGATTGATTAGATATGATTAGTCTGTAATTATTCTGATTGTATTAGGTCTGGGCCTTTCATATAAGCCCATTAGAGTCTCTATATATTGTAACTCCCTGAATTAGATCAATACACAATATATTATTTTATATTCAAGTTGTTGAGATATATAGTCCCACATTAGTTGTATGTGCAACTAATGTGGAGTTTATAAGGTCTTGGGCACTCCCACCCTTTGAGCTAGCTTTTGGGGAGGTGTATCCTAAGGTTCTTTACATGGTATCAAAGCTTCGCTGCCCCCCACTTTCTCTTGTGGCGTTCTTAGCACAGGTAGGTTGGGCCTGTTGCATTGTCCACTCTTCAAGCCCAATGGGCTCTCGTATGAAGGGGCGTGTTGAGATATATAGTCCCACATTGGTTGTATGTGCAACTAATGTGGAGTTTATAAGGTCTTGGGCACTCTCACCCTTTCAGCTAGCTTTTGGAATAGTGTATCCCAAGGTTCTTTACAGATGTCATGGTGGTCAATGGTCAGGTGTTAAAATGTGAGGGATTCTGTTCAGCTGTACTAGTACAAATACAACAACATGTTTTCTTAGTTGACTGTTATGTGTTACCAATACAGGGTGCAGATGTAGTACTTGGGGTTCAGTGGCTGCAATTGTTGGGACCTATTCTCTTGGATTATCAAAAATTGTCCATGGAGTTTTCGTGGGAAGGAGAACCTATTAAGCTGCAAGGAGATAAACATACCACTTCAATCTCTTTCAACCAATTTCGAAAAATTCAGCAACAAGGACAGGTAGCTTCCTTATTCCAATTATCTGTTATTGATGACAGTCCATCAGATACTGGTTCTGATACCAACCCAGCAGTAACCAAATTACTTAAGGAGTTTGATGAACTCTATCAAGAACCATCAGAGCTGCCACCACATAGGCAACTGGACCACCACATCCACCTACAACCTGATACAACACCTGTAAATGTGAGGCCATACAGATATCCCCACTTTCAAAAAGGGGAGATTGAAAGACAAGTCAAGATGATGTTAGATTCTGGTTTCATTCGTACCAGTACAAGTCCTTTCTCTTCTCCAGTCCTCTTAGTTAAGAAAAAAGATGGATCATGGAGATTTTGCATTGATTTTAGAGCCTTGAACAGTATCACTATCAAGGACAGGTTCCCTATACCAACAGCTGACGAATTGATGGATGAATTGGGTGGCTCAAAAAAAATTTCCAAGCTTGATTTGAAGGCAGGATACCACCAAATCAGAATGAATCCTGAGGATGTGCATAAAATTTCTTTTAGGACTCACCAAGGTCACTATGAACTTTTAGTGATGCCCTTTGGTTTAACAAATGCCCCATCCACCTTTCAAGCTACCATGAATATCATTCTACAACCCTTCCTACGCAAGTTTGTTGCTGTCTTTTTCGATGATATTCTCATTTACAGCTCATCCATGGAGTTACATTTGCAACACCTGGAAGCAGTTTTGTCAACACTCAAGGTTCATCAATTTTATATAAAAAGGTCCAAATGTACATTTGCACAGTCAGTAGTGGAGTATTTGGGACATATTGTCTCACATACAGGAGTGAGTATGGACACTAACAAAATTAAAGCTATGTTAAAATGGCCCAATCCCAAAAACCTTAAACAATTACGAGGTTTCTTGGGACTTACAAGTTATTATAGACAGTTTGTCTATCAATATGCAACCATTGTTGCACCTCTAACAGAATTGTTGAAGAAAGATGCCTTTGCTTGGTCAGATTCAGCTCAAAGTGCATTCATTTGCCTGAAGGAAGCCATGACAACAACTCCTGTTCTAAACCTCCCTGATTTCAACAGAGAATTTGCAATAGAGACAGATGCATCAGATGTTGGCATAGGTGCAGTTCTGTTACAAGATGAGCATCATATTGCCTACTTTAGCAAGAAATTATCCCTTAGAATGCAGCGAGCCTCTGCCTATGTGAGGGAACTTTATCCAATCACAGAAGGAGTAAAAAAATGGAGACAATATCTACTAGGGAGGAAGTTTGTTATTCGAACGGATCAGAAGAGTTTAAGTGCCTTACTTGATCAGGTAATTCAAACCCCTGAACAACAATATTACTTAACTAAACTTTTGGATTTCCAATACTCAATTGTATATAAACCAGGCAGAAAGAACAGAGTGGCAGATGCACTCTCTCAAGTCCCTACTGTTTTTTGTTTCATGTCTCTTTCTAGTGTTCAATTTGATATTCTAGAGCAGCTAAAGGAAGAAAATCAAAACTCTCCATTCTTTCAACAATTGCATACAGAATTGACAACAAATCTGGAAAGTCATGCTGATATAGAAATCAGAAATGGTCTTCTGTTACAAAAAGGCAAGTTGCTTCTAGATCCCTTATCTTCTTTCATTCCTAAAATTTTACACGAATGTCATGCTACCTTATCAAGTGGACACACGGGTATACAGAAAACTATTGCAAGAGTAAGTAGCAGTTTCACTTGGAAAGGTCTACAAAAGGCAGTGAAAATTTTTGTTAATTCTTGTGTGGTGTGTCAACAAGTGAAATACTCAACACAAGCTCCAGCAAGACTACTTCAACCAATCCCAATTCCAGAGAGAATTTGGGAAGATCTCACTATGGACTTCATTATTGGTCTGCCATTATCCCATGGTTATACCACAATATTAGTGGTAGTGGATAGACTTTTCAAACAGGCTCATTTTGGCTGTCTACCAAGAAAATTTACAGCTCAAAAGGTGGCGGCACTTTTCTCTACACTAGTTGGCAGATTACATGGCTTACCAAGATCTATAATTACAGATAGAGACCCCATTTTTCTTAGTAAATTTTGGGTGGAACTTTTTGAACTAAGTGGAACAACCTTAAAGCGCACTACTGCATACCATCCTTAATCAGATGGGCAATCTGAAGTTGTCAACCGTGTCTTGGAGCAATATTTGAGGTGCTTTGTTGCTGAATTTCCTAAGCAATGGTCTAGGATTTTACATTGGGCTAAACTATGTTATAACACCACTTTTCACAACTCAGCTGGAATGACACCTTTCAAAGTGGTTTTTGGAAGAGAACCACCTCCAATTTTGGATTACATTCCATCACCTACAGTCTCAGAGGATGTGAATCGAGTATTGCAGGACAGAAATGTTATTTTACAGCAATTGAAGACTAATTTACAGAAAGCTAAGGCCACCATGAAGAAGAATGCTGATAAACATAGAAGGGAGGTGACTTTTGCTGTTGGTAATTTAGTTTGGGTCCATTTACAACCATACAGACAAACTTCTGTGGCAGATCGTATGTCTAATAAGCTTTCTTATAGATACTTTGGCCCATTTGCTATAATTAAGAAGATTGACAAGGTAGCATACAAATTGGATTTACCAGCCACTGCAAAAATCCACAATACCTTCCACGTATCACTGCTCAAACCATTTAAAGGGGAACAACATATCCCTCATTTTCCTCTACCTGACATCTTTAATGGTGGATTACCAGTATTGGAACCAAAAGAAGTTATAGCATATCGTGTCCTGCAACAAATTGAGCAATCTATCCGGCAAGTTCAAATTCTTTGGGATAGCATGTCTCAGGAAGTCACCACTTGGGAGAATTTGGAGGAATTTCAGCAACAGTATCCATCTTTGAACCTTGAGGACAAGGTTGATTTTAATGGGGGGGGGGGAGGGGGTATTGATACATTGACAACAACAAAAGAAGAAGCAATTGAGGATGCTAATCAGATAACAGAGCAAAGTATTGCTCTAAGGAAAGGAAACCGTGAAAAGAGAAGGCCCATTCGGTTTAGGGATGACGTGTAGGAATGACTGAGGTAGTTAGTTGGGGGTGAGTGACGTGTAATCAAAAGGGAGGGAATAGTTAGTGTAAGGATGAGTGGCTGTTAGATGGGAAGTGTAATAAAATAGAGATTGTGTGGTGTACATTGCACTTGATGAATAATAATAAACAGAAATTCTTTTTCTCATCTCTTGACTCTCTCCTCTGTTATTCTTCTTCTCTTTTCTTTTCTTCTTTGATTCTGTCTTCTATAGAGGGTTCCCCTCTATCATGCTGCTAAATTTTTCAGGAACAAATTTGGGATTATTCAGGAAAAAGAGAAAAAAGTAAAAGCTCATCCTTCGAATTTAACTTTCCTATTCTCTAAATAAGGTGTGCATAATCGGGACAGACCAAACATAGAGTAATGGTATAATATAAGATTATTATTTTTTGAAAATATTACAATTGGTTCATCACTTCGCCATCAGTCCGATTCGGGACGAGTTTGGGATTAAGGCTTTAACCCGCTGCCAAAAGATGATATTGAAGAGGATCGAACAGAACACATGCACTCACCCTCACCTACTCAATTTTCTGACACAATTGAGGTACCATCATTTGGTATGGCATGGTATAAATAAGATAATATGCCGTAGAAAACCAAATAACCGTGCAATTACATACTTTAATTTATCACGTGAAATAAAATGTATATTCTAGTGCAACCAAGATGAACGTAGTGGAACATACCATAATCCTCACTCTTTCACGAGTTTCTTTGGCACAAGAATCACCGAGAGCAGCCAACATCTCCAGGCAACCTAACCCATACTGGATAAATTCATGAGGCTTCACGTCTAATATATCAAAAACCTGCGGTACAACTTCACATCAATCACAGAATAAATACGTGAAATTTTTTTAACAACAAAGCAACAATATCAGCCACTAATTACGCATTCGGTAACTTGCAAGAAGAAAATTGTAACCGTGAAGTGATAAAAGTGGTTAGTTTCTAGACTTCAGTAGAGACTACATAAAATCCTTCAAAACGACATTCGCTTCATCACAATCAGATCCGTAGGTAAATGCACCAAAATTAACAACTGGTGTTAGTAAAACATTAAAGTTGCACGGCCTTAGATAAATAAATAAAAAAAATTGGAGTAAAATAGTATTTTGGTACTTAGGGACGCTCTTTTTTATTTTAAAAATTTTACCAGAATCGGAAAAGGAGTACAAGTAAGTTGAGTTAGACTAATACAATAAAGGGAAATGTACTTCTCCCATAATTTAGTTCTTCACGCGTGATATGTTTTCAGAATCAAAATGACAAAACATTCAAATTTCATTTCATTAGAAAGAAAAAAAGAAATGATTACCTGCTCCTCACTCATGAGATGCTGCAGCCTCTCCTTGAGCTCAGGGCCGTGGCGGCCGCCGCTGCGTGGATTAATGAAAACAACGATTGGCGTCCGTGGCGCAACTTCGTTTTCGTCGTCCTTGCGGCGAATAATGTAGCGGCTTTCACCGGCTGCGGGGTCCTGGAACCTGATGCAATCGCGCATTGCGAACCGGAGGTATTGCGGCATTGTGAGATTCTGCCTCAGCTCCTCCTTGTCGACACGGAGACCCGTGATGCCGCATCGAAACGACTCCACAATTGACGACCTTACCGAATCGAAACGGTTCGTGTCTCCCGTTGTCGAGGATGACGGCGAGTTAATCGCTTTCGCACTCTCTTCTCTCTCTCTGTCTCCCATCCGATTCAGAAAACACAATGAATTTGCTGAATAATAATAAAAATAATAATAATGATAATAATAATAATACAAGATAATAAAGCTATAGCGTAACGATTCTATATGGATAATATATAAATGTATGTAAAAGTTGAAGGAAGAATGATGTGGGATGGGATGGTGGTTTGTTTGGTTTGGTTTGGTTTGGTTTTGTTTGTAAACAGTTTTTATAGACACAATCGCACGAAGGTGGCTGCCCTTCGTAGGCAAAGAACAGCGTCGAATGGAGGTCTGAGTTTTAAAAAAGCTGTTGTGTGTTGTTTTGTTTCTTGTCTTTGTGGCTTTGGAGATGGCTTTGCTTGTGGCCTCTTCCTTAATTACGAAAATGCTCGAATGCCAGCCACGTCCATGCACCACACCACCACACAAGTCATTTATTCATATTTATGATTTTTGGCAACAGTGCATCAATTTTCACTTCCAATGTTTTAATTTTTGAGGGAGAAAATGCAAATGCCGTGCCGTGCCGTGCCAATGTCTGATGCGGATATAATTATTAGTTTTAGAAAAATTAAGCGTAAGTTAATAATGCCTGAATCTGACACAGATATTGTAAAAGGATATTTTTTATTTCCCAATCGACTCTCGAGCTTCTGTTTAGGGATTATTAGAGAAGAGTGATCACTAAGCAATATTCATAATTTTATACGGGATGGGAGCCATACATGCACGCAGGTATTATCCAATTCATTTTTTTAGGCGCCGTTTGCACGAATGGAATCAAGCATGGAATGCGGTTTTGAAATCAGAATTGTTCTCAACTTCAAAATGGTATAAAATTACAAAAATATATTTTATTTTTTATTTTTTAATTCAAATTTTAAGCCTAAAAATTAAAAATAATATTTTGTATAGTCCTGGTCGCCACTTGTCTTTCAATGACCGTCACGATATTAACAGAAAATTAAGGTAAAGACTAATAATAAGAATTAGAGTATAATAAATTATTAAGAAAATAATATAAAATTTATTTAAAGAGAGAGAATATCAAAACTTCATATAGAGTAGAGGTTAGTTATGGTAGTATCAATTTGTTCATTATCATGCATGAAAGTCCACTATCTACACCTTAATTTCACATATACTTGATTTTCTTGACATAATTCTTTGTGATTCATTATTTGTGAAAACTTGTTTGATAGATTTGTTTTGAAAATATTTTTAAAATTAAAGAATAAAAAAATCTACTTGGTAAATTTGTTTCGAGAATAAGTTTTCAAAAAAAAAAAAAAAACTCGTTTGATTGGTAATTTTTTTTCTTGTTAACCATTTTTAATGATTTCTAAATTATATGTAAAAACTTAGATATATTCCAGTGGAATATATTTTTAAGATCCACAAATTTTTATTATATATAAATTTAAATAAAGTTTGAACCCCATTGACAATAGCACTTTCCATGTCTTCCAAGTACATAGCTCTGTTAATTCAAGAGTTGTTTGAACCCCTCTTCTTTAGTGTGAGCCGCTCTAATCTTCATAATAATTAAGGATACATTCACTACTCGACAAGGTATAATGTCCTTGGCAGGAAGAACTGATCCAAAATAAATAGCAAAATCCTTATCTGTTGGCCAATGTCTTTGACCACCAAGAGAACTCCAACTAGCAAGATTAGCAGCTTGCTTTATTTTCATTTACTATAATACAACTAAGTTGGAGCCCGTCATGAAGCTTGAGCCATAGTTTTCCATCTTTCCTTTCTTTCCAAGGATGTAATTGGTGGTAGACAATCATTGTTATGACATCTCTATATGCATATGTGAGAATATCAATCCTGAAAGGACAGTTATAGAACCAACCATCATTGGAACAAATGGTTTCCCCTTGAACCTAATATCTACACTAGAAACAAAATCAGATGGAGATATACTTTCAAAATCATTCATGTCCCCATATTATTCAACTTAAGTCCAATTGTCAGGGTGTAACACCCTACCCGGTTTGTTAATATGTCATCGTATTAAGTCACGCTTAATTAAATATGCGGAATATCTTTTTCTGTTCAATTATGACGTCACTAAAATTAATCAAGTTGATTACTTAGTTCTTTTAAAACATTGTCTGTATGTAAATTGCAAGAAGACAGCTAGCTACACTGAATAACCTCAATATATATATAAGTGAGTATCTAAGTCACGGAACTACAACACGTAGTCCGGACCAATATCCTGATACAATTAAACAACTCGAAACTAAAGGCATAAAGTCAAGTCAATGTGGCATGGAGAACCCCCATGCTCACCAAATAAAACAACATAGCCAACAGAGTCTCATCTCCAAAAACACGATAATAAATACAAGACATGTCAGCATCCAAGCATATCATCATAAAAGCAGAAATATCAGCTAAGCTTCGGCCTCCTGCCGCTAAAGGTCTCAACCCCCGCATTACCTGAACCTGAAAATGGTGCCCCAAACGGAGGGTGAGATCTCTAAACAGAAATCTCAGTAAGACAAGGGGTCCTCAAGGATTTCTCCACCCCAAGCTCACTTACATGTGTAATATAAGTTCTAAAAACAGTTTAACAATGTAAGTTCCAAAATCAGTGCAATGCAGCAGATAATCATGTCATGTGTGTCAACTATTCTACTGGCCAGAGAAATGCAGGATTTACATACGTCCATTACCCACATAGTACACACCCATGTCCTACCTGCCCACAGGATACCCATCCCGTCTAGGCGAAACATCACATACATATCATAGGGCATTTGCACTTAACAGCTCAAAAGCAGTTTGATAAATCAATACATGAAAACACATCATACATATAAACCATTCCCCCATGAGATATGGTGGAACCAACAATGTCTAAATCGAGGACACGAAAGCTTACCTTATCTGCAACATGCTCCAATGAGCTCTCAGTATCCAAAGGACCACAATCATAGGCCCTCACAAAATCACAACATATTTCAAGATATAAAGACAATTAATAAATATGCTCGTTTACGACATTCTTTTATAAATTATCTTTTACGTAGCCATTCTTTACGTAGTGACACCAACTCAAGGTGGGAGAAACTAATTCCACTCTCTAAGGTCCCTTAACCTTAGAACATCACTTACAAGTACCATAGAGTCTATAATTCATTTCCTTGAAGAACATTCCAAAGAATTCAACTCAATTTACGAATACGACAACAAACTTTGCCTACCATTTTTAAAACTGCAGTTGCAAATCTTAACCAAAAATTCTGATATTTTATTATGTTAAACTAGACATCACAAGCCTTCCAACGACATATTTTATGTCTCAATCGGAGTTTCATAACTCCGGTTATGATTTTCGCAAAGTGACTGCTGCAAACTGAATTTCCAGCAACCAAGACGCGACTTCAAACTAACACTAAGATCAAACCACTTATCCAATAGCCACTAAATTTTACAGATTTGTAGCCCTAGGTGTTATCTACACATAGGTCAAACGGAACTCGATTTGGAGCTCTGTAGCTCAAGATATCAAATATTTACCGAAACAGGTTCGTTGCTGTCTCAATATCCCGATATCATATCCGGATATGTCATATCCGGATATCGTATCCGGATATGTCATATCCGGATATCGTATCCGGATATTTCGCGACAGAGGCCAAAAACAGCAGCCTAGCACGAAATTGTCCATTAAAAATTCCATCTTTCACCTAGATACATCTATTCCATCGACTTAGCATGTATTTTAACACTTAGGTCATCAACCAACGTTCAAATTATCAAAACTCATAGTTTTACATCTTCAAATCATGTTATATTCATGAAAACACAAAGGAAAGTGTTGAGGTATATACCCAAGAGCTTCAAGACAGCAAAAGGAAGGAACTTCATGGTCTACAACCCACTCCCCACTACTGCCAAGGTAAGAGCACAAAAATGGTTCTTCAAAGTTGGTTCTTTCTTGCCAAACAACTACTCTACAATGGCTTGGGGTGATTCAAGCTCTCACAAATGGAGATGGTGTTTAAACACACATGGGCAAAATATTTGTGGCTCCAAGATGAGGTTTTTCCCTACCAAAGTGTTTGCTTTCAAGGTTCCCTAGTGATTAGATGGAATAGAGAAGGTAAAAGATGAAAGCTTTGGTGATTTCCATGGAGAGAAGAGTGATTTCTTGGAGAGGAGAAGGGTGGAAATGTGGCTGAACCAAGCTTCAGAAAACTCACGTATGAAAGATGTTAATCTGACCTAGGTCTTTGTGCCAATCGCTATTTATAGTCTCATTAAGTTTAATCTCACTGTGTTAGCACTAATAGCTACGCTATCATTTTAATCTCAAATTTGAGATTCTGAATATAGCCATTTTTCTCGGATTTGTCATATTTTTATTTTATTTTTCGCAGCACTTTTTCGGTACGCGCTTTTACGTAACCAGTATCAGTTCTGACACCAAAATTCATTATTTTGACTTGAAACTTGACATACTAGTCCTATGTATTATTCTAGGAACATTCTCATACTTATTATAATTTTTCGAGATTCTTCATCGGTGCACATTTATACCGAGAGGCAGAACCGGTATCTGCACTTTTCGTCAGAAAAGCAACTTTCAGCATTATTAATCACTAATCATAATTATTTAAGCCTTCTCATAATAATTAGGGTCAATTATGGAATTATTTCCTAATTTCACATTTAATTAATTTAATTTCCTAATTTAACGGTGCGGGTCCTTACATTCACCCCACCTTTTAATAATTTTGTCCACAGAATTAGAAACATACTTGTCCCGAAACTCGAGGTACTGTCGGAGAAGCTCGTCCTCTCGCTCCTAAGTACACTCCTCAGGAGTTCTTCCTGTCCATTTCATTTTGACCATCGGAATGATCTTGCTCCTAAGCTTCTTCTCGCCACGATCGAGAATCTTAAGTGGTCTGACGGGAGTTTTGAAGTTCTCCCGAACTTCCACATCATCCGGTTGCACCACGTGCGAAGGATCTGTTATGTACTTCCGAAACTGAGACACGTGAAACACGTCGTGGATGTTAGCCAAGTTCGGAGGCAAGGCAAGCCGGTAGGCAACAGGTCCTATTCTACCAAGAATCTGGTATGGCCCAATGAATCGCGTGCTAAGCTTCCTCACTCTGAGGGCCCGACCAACACCGGTGACAGGTGAAAGTCTCATAAACATGTGCTTACCCTCACTGAACTCCAGCGGACGATGCTTAACATCGTAGTAACTCTTCTGGCGATTCTGCGTCTGCTTCAACTTTTCCCTGATCAACTGGATCTGCTTGGTAGTATCTTGGACAAAGTCCAAGCCAAAAAGCTCCTTATCTCCAACCTTAGACCAGCAGGTAGGAGTCCGACACCTCCTACCATACAGCACCTCGTAGGGTGCCATGCCCAGGCAAGCGTGAAAGCTGTTGTTGTACGAAAACTCAATCAATGGCTGGTACCTATCCTATGTTGAACCCTGCTCCAAGGTGCAAGCCCTCAACATGTCCTCCAATGTTTGAATGGTCCGCTTAGTCTGTCCATCAGTATGAGGGTGATAGGTTGTACTCAATCTCAACTGAGTCCCAAAAGTTCCCTACAACGCCTCCCAGAACCGAGATGTGAACTTCGGGTCCCTATCACTGATGATACTCTCGGGCACCCCGTGAAGCCTCACGATCTCGTGAACATACAGTCTGGCCAACTGCTCAGTAGTGAAGCTCACCTTCACTGAAAGAAAATGGGGAGACTTCGTCAATCTGTCCACAATAACCCAGATAGAGTCAAAACCAGCCTGAGTCTTAGGCAAACCCACCACGAAGTCCATGGAAATGCTCTCCCATTTCCACTGCGGTATCTCAAGAGGTTGAAGCTTACCAAACGGCTTCTGGTGTTCAAATTTCACCTTCTGGCATATCAAACAAACCAACTTCGTTCTAAGACACACCATCTTCATAACACCTCATAATTCTAAATATATATTTTATGTGAAAATGTGGGTTAAAAGGGTAGGATTAGCGAAGATCCTGAAATTTTGGTCAAAATACGTACCAAGGGCAAAAAGGGTAATTTACTAAACACGTATTCCTAGGCATGAGAAAATTGAGTAGAAGACCTCAAATGACAAAAATAATGCTGAAAACGGACTCAGGACGAAAAATCGAGTGGATAGGCAAATTTGGGGAAAATTGATGAATAGTGATTTTACCGGTGTAAAAATACTGCGGTATAATTGTACCGATAAGCGTGAAATTTTTATCAGTATTTTTAAGAAACAAAAACATGACATGAACGAGAAAAATACATGGGTTATTAATTTGTGGTTTAAATTAGGTAGTTGATTAAAATTAAATCGCGTGTGGGACCCACGTATGGGTAAAGTCACTTAAGTGACTCTTGAATCACCTTTTTCCTCACTTTCTCTCTCTTCCCTCTTTTCTTCTCCCCGTGAGCGTTCTCCATGGAAGCCTAGGGTAAGAAATTTTCTTTCCTTTTTCCACACAACCTAGCCACCAAATCACAAAGGTCCCAACATCAAAGTTGTTTGTATTGAGATTGTGACTGTCTTCCTTTCTTGAGAGTGTCTTGAAAGTGAGTATGTGAAGAGATCCTCATCCACCTTTCTTGGGCGAATTTGAGGAGATTGGGGAACTTGGTGGTGATTTGGCTTGAATTGAGACTTGATTATCAATCCTAGGAACATTTGCAAGCTATTGGCGGTAAGAATCCTTGTTTTCCTTTGAGTTTTATGAAAATCATAAATGTGGGTTTGGGTTTGATGATGTGTGATGAATGGTGGTAGTTAGGAACCTTTAATGGTGTTACTCCTTTGTAATTTATTGCTTGTAATGATGTATAATGATGATTGATGCAATAAAATTTATAATGATAAAGGATTTTGTAACTTAGTGAAATTGGTTAAAATGTTGGATGTGAGCATGAATTGTGGTGGTTGGAAATTGTTGATTGTTGGTTAGTATAGGTTAATAATAGGATTATATGATGAGTATAAGTGTTGAATTGGATTGAGAACCTTGTGGGGTGGTTCCTTGTGAAATTCGAACCATGTGGTGTGGGAAGGAAAGTTTGAAGTGAAAATGTGTACAACTAAGGGATGATATCTTGATTCATAGGATGTGGGGTTGGCGAGTAACTTGATTGGTAATATGATTGTGAGAGGTGAATTTAATGAAGTTGACCACTGAGTCTTGAGGGTTATGTAAATTGTATTATTGTGAATCCTTGAAATTCATGTATTGTTGCATTGATTGATGATCAATCTTGTTGATCAATATAGGTTGCCTCAGACGGACGCGATAGTGGAGGATTGAAATAGGAGCATACATGTTGGAGCGTCGAGCTTGGAGTTGAGGTAAACCTTTGGAACTGGGGTTTAGTCCCTTGTGTGCTCCACTACACCTAGTGGAAGGTTGTAGATGGATTTTGTGTTGTATGATGTTGTGTGGAAAATGTATGTTTATGCATCATTACTGTTTTGTGAATTGTTTGTGATCTCTGGCCAGTAGATGTGTGTGGGTTTGGACTTCCGCTGGAGATATCCTTTGGGGATTCCGGTCGGGTTTTGCAGTGGAACCGACTCTAGGAGTGGTACCAGGATGATCCAAACGTGGGACTTCCGCTGGATAGGGCTCATGAAGAGTTCTAGTTGGGTTTTGCCATGAGGTTGTCTCATCCATGGGAGAGGCACCAGGAAGATTCCCGGGAGTTATATGATGGGGTCCTTGAATGAAATCCTCATATGGATGTTCTTGGATGTGCCCAGTTGTGTGTGATTTTGTCTGTATGCATTTTTACATGATGTCATTTGTAGCACTTTGAGTGAGCCATGAGTTGGAGTAATCCTCTAGTACCCTTGGTTTACTGAGATATATATGTATATCTCACCCCGCGTTTGGGAACATTGTTTCAGGTTATAGTGGGCCAGGAGGAGCTTCGGGCAAGAGGCCCGCTTAGTGGATGAGTCGGGATGATGTGCATGTGGGGAGTGTGGTATTTTGGAGAATTATATTTGATGCACCTAGTATGGCATTTAGCATTTTGGACTTAGATCATGAACATATTGCATGTTGAAAATTCCATGCTTTTGTAGTGTTCATGATTGTATTCTAAGTCCTTGTAATGATATACATGTATGCCTCTTGTTTATGATGTAATTTGGTGAGCATGGGACTTGTCCGTGGCCACGTATAGGTAGTTGAGGCATGTTGTGACTTATGATGTAAATTGAACCAAAGGTGGATTAGTACATGTAGATCTTGTATAATGGTAATACATGTATATGATGAAAGGGCATTAGGCCTATTTTAGGGTTATTATTATGTGTGTGTCTTGAAATTACATGCAAATGGACTTTTATGATTGAAACATATCTAGTATCAATTAAGGAAGCAATATGATACTAATTGTGTAATTACTATAAACTGAGATGAGTTGTAAGAGCCTCAAGGCATTATTGGTCCTTGTGTGTGCCACCCATTGATTATTAGGGACCTTAAGGTCATAGAACATTTTGCAATTTGGGGAAATATTGGAAAAACAATGGAGGTTCCCCCGAAATTTCTAAAATGAACCTAAGAGCCGATTTTCCCTTAAAATAAATAGGTTAATGGAAATAATTTAATCATTAACGAAAATGAGCTGTGTTTTAATTAAATAATTAATACATGAATAATTTAATCATTAATCAAACCCTTATTTTCTTTACAACTAAGATTCGTATTAAGGAGGAGTCGGGATATTACAGTACCACTCTATTTTTAATTTTATTTTTGAAACAAATATAACGAGTAGCGAAGAGTAAGCCAAGGCTGCGCATGACAACCATTCTGATTTCTGGCACTGTTTCTGAAAAGAAATGATTCTTTTCTATTTATGTGCCTTGGAACAATTCTGAGAATCAGAATTACGTTTGTTAACATATTTTATTTTTATTCCGAGAATCAGAATTACGTTTGATAACACATTGATGAGAGAACCATTTTTCAAACCATTTTTATTTTTATTCCTAGAAATCATCTAATCAGAGAACCATTTTCTCAAACCAACTCTTATTACGTAATTAGCCATGGGAGAGGAGAAAATAAAACACATTGATGAGTACTATCAACCCAAAATAAAACACATTGAAAACAAACCCGTTCCTATCTAATTCCCTTGTCGTTTTAACCGTCAGACATTGTTACGTGCTGCAGTGCACGATTGCAGTCCCCACAGCAACCACCCCTCTTCCCGGATGAAATCATCAACGTTGAAGGTTAATTACAATTTAGCACCCTATGCTTTTTATGGTTTTTTTGTCTCTCCAAAATTATGGTTTTTTTGTCTCTCCAAAATTGAGTTTGATTGAGGAGTTGTTAGAATCTGAAAACATTGGGATAACAGATGTAAGGGAAACAGGTCCACCTCCAAGGCCAACTATACCCGACGTTTTCCCCATAAAAGACGCAGTATTGCTATACCCGATGGTTGAAAGCAGTGATGGTTTGGTGTGTGTAAGCGGGTACGGAGTCGTGAGTTTGAGAGGTGTGAGAGAAAAATGATTCTCTTTTTATGCTCAGAATTAGAAAAGCAGAAAATTTTTGATTCTTTTTTTTGCTCCCCAGCATAAAAAAAAAATCGGTTCATCCCGAGAATAAAAAAATAAACCGGTTTTATCAAACGCAATTCTCATCCATTTTTGTTCCCGGGAACAGAAATTAAAAAAAAACTCATTCCGGAAAGGTTGTCATGCACACCCCAAGACGAAGAAGAAAAAATGATTCATGCCCATATGCCAAGACAAAATTTAGTTGAAGATCCTGAGACACGCTATTGAAGACAACAAAATAAGGTTCACAAAAGAATAAAACTGATTTTTGTTAAAAGAGTCCAAACACAAGGGATTTCTAATGTCTTATTGTTTATATTTTTGCCATTAACGAAAACGTATGTTCTCAGTATTTTATTTTCTTTTTTCGTTTCAAAATAAGTAGTTCAAAACTAGAACAAAAACACCTTAGAGGCTGTTTGGTATGGGTTTTTATGGATGAAATGATGGGAAAGTGGAGTGGGGAAAATAAAATTACCATATTTTGCACGAGTAAAAGTAAAATAATCCTGGGATAATTTTTTGCGCATGAATCCTATTTTCAACTACACATTGCTAAAAAAATTTCCCCTCGCACACACGTATTCTTTTTTTCCCAGCTAGAGCGAAAAGTGTTTTCTCACTTTCAGACTAAAATCAGTGTCTGTACTTGATTAATTTTGTGATGCCTTTGATTCATATGGAACTTAATATTGTGTTCTTTGCAAAAGCTACTGGAGATAATAACACAGTTACACACTTCCTGGAAATTTCTCATGTTAGAAAGAATGCAATGAACTCTGTTTTCTGGAAAGTAAACAAGAAACAATTGTTTGATTACTGGCTCAACAAGTATTTCTTAATTCTACTTGTAGAAATCTAGCATAAGGGGAGCTGTCGTAGCATTCTGCAGTTCTGCTGACTGTCTCTTTGATACTTCTAGGAGGAGGCTAAAGTTCGGGAAACTTTGCACCAGAATCAAATATATTTGCTTCCAATTTTGTTCCTTCGTGGATGGAGCCATTTTACTCAGGTACTCTTGATTTGATATCCACATCAACTTTAATAGTAACTAGCAAATAAGAATAAACACCATTTTTTGGTCCCTAACAAAAAATATGGTCCCCACTTTAGTCCTTTACAAAAATAAATTAGTAAGTTAGTCCCTAACAAATTTAAAGTGGACCCATTTTAGTTCTTTTGAGGAACTAATATGGGTCTTTTTTGAATTTGTGAGGGACCATGATTTCAACTAAATGGGTCCACTTTGAATTTGTTAGGGACTAACTGACTAATTTATTTTTGTAAAGGACTAAAATGGGGACCATGTTTTTTGTTAGGGACAAAAATGATATTTACTATAAGTTTAATTGTGTGTCTAGCTGCAATCATTGTGGTATTAGTTTAATATTGTATTCAAGCCTTGTTATTTTTCTAATTAGTAAACTTGAACTTTATTTACATTTGGTTGCCTTGAATACAACATGCATATAGAGAATTAGGAAATTATGACCAATTGACAAAAGTGTAATCCCAAATTTTACCATTAAATGACTGGTTTTTCCTTTGTAGTTATGTTATAAATCATGTCTTATTTTGGTTATTTTGGTTCAGATTTTCATCAATATTTTACCATCAACCAAACATAGCATTAATAAAATTAACCTAACTTTCCCGATAAATTTTGGCTACCAAACACTTTTCTGTAACTTATCTGGGGAAAAATGTTTCCCACCATATCCTCGAAAATCTTTTTTCCCCAGTAAAAAAGAATATCTCTTATACCAAACGATCCTTAAAGTTGTTCTGTAAATTCTATTTTAAAAACTATTTTTAAATTTTTTTTGACAGAACATTAAGTATTAAACATGTTTTCTTGTTTTTTATAAATTAAAAAATTATTTTGTAAAATCGAAATCAAACTGACCCTATTCTGTTTTTTCTGATTTGTGTTTTGACTTTTAATTTTCAAAATTAACAAAAAAAAATTAGAAAGCACTCATTATAGTAAGAGTAAATATCATTTTCGGTCATCAGCAAATTTTACGATGCCCGCTTTAGTCCCTTGCAAATAAAAAGGTTATTCGTAGTCACTAAAAAATTCAAAGTGGATCCATTTTACTCCTTTTTAGGGACTAATATGGGTCTTTTTTGAATTTGTGATGGACTACGATTTCAACTAAATTGGTCCATTTTGAATTTCGTATGAACCACGAATATCCTTTTTATTTGTTAAGGATTAAAGCGGGCATCATGAAATTTGATGAGGACCAAAAATGATATTTACTCTTATACTAATTACTCTACAAAATAGTTATAAGAGAAAAAAATAGAGCACGATTAAATTGACCCTAAATCTGCCATAATTCTTTTTCAAAGTGTTGCGCCTATTATCATCGATTAATGAAATTTGTTTTATATTTCCAATAACAGTAGACAGGTTGAGTTTCAAAAAGAAGTTGAATTATATAACCTATCGCACAAAAAATAAAGTGCTGAATGATTTGAATGCACACTAAAAAAACAAAAAAAATCAAGGACCAACCGGATGAGAAAAAAAAATGAAGGGTTAAACGCGTTGAAAGAAAATATAACAAAATAAAAAATTAAGGAATATACGGATAAGAATCGGCTTTTGACCCTTTTGTCTCTCATTAATTAATTAATAACACTTTTGCTCCTTACCCAAAATTATCTATCAACCTGCCTCTCTTTAATCGATTAACTGCAATATTTAATCGGTTAAATGGTCAAGAAACATAAAAATGGCTGGCCCGAGGATTAATCGATTAAATCTCCCTCTTAATCGATTAAATCTCGGGTTATTTAATCGATTAAAACTCCCTCTTAATCGATTAAATCACGCCAGAAACCCTATATTTACATTTCTTGGTCTCATTTCAACTATCTCATTTTTTAAACCAAAATCTCTCTTGTTTGTCATCTGTAATCCAAACTATCAAGAGTCTATTTCATCCCACCATCTCTAAAGCCTTAATCTTGTGAAATCATTGTCATTGCACTTATATAGTCCTTTTGTCATTGCACTTATATGTAATCGTGTGAAAGATAAGCTCAAGTCCAAACATTCATATTACTATAACACCTCGTATTTATACAACATATAATTATATATTAAAATATGGATTAAGGGGTAGGATTAGTGAAAATCCTGAGTTTTGGCTCAAAATACGTAAAACGGGTAAAATGGTAATTTGCCAAACACGTAATCCT
Source organism: Gastrolobium bilobum (assembly GCF_033153095.1). NCBI lineage: Eukaryota > Viridiplantae > Streptophyta > Magnoliopsida > Fabales > Fabaceae > Gastrolobium > Gastrolobium bilobum. Next base: position 153,738 of record NW_026897134.1, on the reverse strand, counting down.
AGGAAAGAAAAATTGAGTAGAAGGTCTCAAATGGAAAAACTAACCCTGAAAATTCAAAACTAACCCTGAAAATATCGCAGTACAATTGCACTGTAAAGCGTGCCGAATGAATTTTGAGCTATAGGTTTGGAAATAAGTTATAAATGGTACATAGGACTAGAAAATATGATTTGTGGTGAAAATTAATGGAAATTAGGGTTTTTGGGAAAACGTACCCACAACGCGCATAACAGCTTAAAACCGTGATTTCTCCGAACAATCGAAAAACTCCGGATTCATCTAATCAAGGATAATTTAAGAACAATGGTTAATGTTAAAAATTGAAGTTTCTAAATAGTTTAAGAATTTATGGACGTTTAGTGGAATAAGCGGGAGATTTGAATTAGTTTGAATGGCTTGAGGTGGTCGTGGGACCCACCCCACTTAAGTCATACGAGACCTGACTTGTTTTAATAATGACCCATTGACCCAAAACTTGACCCATACCCATTATGTGAAAAAAAGAAAAAGAAAATCACAACTACATTAAAAGAAAAATTTTAACGTAAAACAATTACGTCAAAATTTTTTACGGAAAATATTTCTATAAAAAATTTTCGTAAAAATTTTTGACGAAAAATATTGTCATCAAAATTTGTAACTAAAAACATTTATGTAAAAAAATTTGACGGAAAATTTTTTTTGTCAATTTTTTTACGGAATCTAAATTTCGTCAAAATATTTCACAAAAAAACATATTCATCAAAAATTTCGACGAAACACATTTCCATAGATATTTTTTTACGGAAAAAAATTTCATCAAAATTCTTTACAGAATTCAAATTTCGGCGAAAGTTTTCGACAGAAAAATTTTCGTTAAAGTTTTTGGCAAAAAAAAAAATTTCGTCGCAATTTTTAGCGATACACATTTCCATCGAAAATTTTGGACTAAATATTTTCGTCAAATTTTTTAATAAAAAATATTTCCATCAAAATTTTCAACAGAACACATTTCTGTCAAAAAATTTCGTAAACATTTTTGACAAAAAATATTTCGATAAAAAAATTTTGACAGAAAAAATATTCTGTCAAAATTCTTTAGAGAATCTAAATTTCGTCGAAAGTTTCGAATGAAAAATTTCCCTCAAAACAATTTCCGTCAGAACACATTCCCATCGAAATTTTGAACGAAAAACATTCTGTCAAAAATTTTTACTGAATTCTTTTTTTGTTTAAAATATTTGATGGACAAAATCATTTTCGTCAAAACTTTTGACGGTAACTAAATTTCGATAGAAAATTTATTTTTGTAAAAATTTTCATTAGAGAAAAAATTTTGTCGCTTTTCAACAAAAAGTATTCCGACGAAAAAATAATTTTGTGACGAAATTTTTGTCGTTTGCAACGTAGAAATTTCGATGAAATTTTGTGACGAAACCAAGTCAAAAACGGGTCAGGTCAGATTTGACCCACTTCAGAAACAAAGTCAGACCCACTTTAGAAACCAAGTCAGGTCAGATCCGACCCGGTTCTGAACTAGTTCAAAAAAATCCAAACCAAGTCAGACCTGACTTGGATCAAATTAACGCGGGTCGGGTCAAAATACCTAACCTATAAAAACCAAGTTGGGTCGAGTCGGCACAAAAACCTGACCCGACTTGACACATGCACAGCCCTAGTAAGTGGTTATGTAAAGATGCATGAGTAATTGGATAATCATGTATATGTTATTATGTGATTGTAATTGAAATGAGAATGACCTATGTGTAGGCATTCCTGGTAGGACCAAACTCGGTGGTATTGTGAATTGGAGCTACCTAGAGAGGGAGCTTCCATCTGGTAATCCCTTGGTATTGCGGTTCGTCCCCGTCTATGCTCCACCATGCCCCTTGAGGGTAGTGGTTGGAGGTGTATGTTGATGCATATATTGTAACATGTTCATGCATATATGTATGTATAGTGGGAACATAGGATGTACCGTGTCTCTGACCAGTTGACTGTTGCCTTCGGGAGTTACGGACTTCCACTGGATAGGTCTCCGTGAGGGAGTTCCAGTTGACCTGGGGTCATGGGGTGTTATCCGTTGAGGAGCACTCTAGGAATGTCTCGGGTGTACATGAATGGAGGGTGCCTTGGTTGATGTTATGGGAACACATCCTTGGATGAGAACCCATAAGCTATATGCCGAGGCCAATAGGCCGGATGTTGCATGGCTTTAGCATCGACCATTCCAGCTTCATCGTATTTTTACTCCCTACACATCCCTACTTCACTAAATCCCTTGCTTTATCCCTTTTTGGTTATTGTAATATGTTATTGATTTACATCTGAGTGAGCCATTGGGAGGAGTAATCTCCATAATCTCTGGGTTACTGAGATATATTCGTATATTTCACCCCATTTTGGGGACCTTATTTCATGTAAAATCAGTGGGACAGGAGCCGTGGGCAAGAGGCCTATAGGATGAGCATTGGAGATTTATGCACCTTTTTGCATTTAGAGGCCTTTGTGGCATAGGCTAGACTTAGGGCATGAACATTGTATGTTGATTTAGGATTATGCATATTGTCATCTTTGTTCATACCATATTTTGTCTAAATTTAGTTGATGATTTACTATGTTGTATTTGGAGGAATCGGTTATACTCATGTTTATTATTTTGGAGAATTGTAATTTGTAAATATTGGACCTTGTGTATTATTGAAGGATGATGTATGATGAAAAGGCAATAGGCCTATTTTAGCTGATGATTATGTGTATGTTTAAAGAATGCAAGAAAATGGATCAAAGTGATTGAAACAGTTTAAGTTTTCAAATTGTAAGTAATGAGATGTAAACTGAGTAAATTAATATAAATTGTGATGGATTGTAAGAGAACCAATGCATTGCTGGTCTTTGAGTGCCACCCTTGAGTAGTAGGTACCATCGATGATAGTTAACATACTTTTGATAAAGTGGGATAGGTTGAATAAACAAAGGAGATGCTGTCGAAATTTCTATAAAATGGTAGATTTTGGGTGAACTTTGGGAGAGCATATCTCCCTCCAAAGAAGTCCAATAGGGACATTCCATACATCATTTTGAATATTGAGATGTCAAATACATTGTGTCAAAATTTAGTAGCCATTGGAGTTGTACGCAGACCTGTAGAGTTGTTTGAGTAGAGACTGTTCCGAAGTGCCCTGCACGTGTCGGGTGCTGTTTTTGGGAAATTTATTGCCACCTTAATTCTTGATCAAATTAGGCCCATGATATGTAAAATTTAATCTTGAGGTGTCTATTTTACCGTATAAAAATTTGAGAGCAATTGGTGGAGTATTTTGTCCAGAATTGTGGAAAGAATAGAGGCTGTTTGGAGCCCTGTTTGAGGTTGGCTGGCAGCTTTGCTTGTCCAACTTCAAACGATGATAACCAGAGCAAATGAGAACTTTATGGAGTGTGTGATAGCTTGTTAGAAATATAATTAAGTCTAGAATAACATACTAAAACATGGGAGGTTCGTAGCATGCAGATCTCTCGCAATATCCAGATTACTAAACCATGTTCAGTTATATAAAAACCGTAAAAGTGAGATTTATGCTAAGTGGGTTTATGGGAACTCCTTAGTTACTTGAGGGAAGCATTATATGATAGTTAGGAATTATTTATAATTATTCCGCCTTTAGTTTTCAGTTATGATCACAACTTTTATTCATTAAGTTTTATTATTGTTTTAAATGCTCGCGTAATGAAAAGGAAAAAGTTTACTCACATTTTTATAAATGAACTGTTGTGATTGTAAGTGCTCTTAATATCATAATCAATGTTAACAATATCAGTGTACAACAGGTTGTTACAGTTATAGTGATCTACCACGATGGAAGGCATTATGAAGGTTCCAATGGTGTTCAATTTGAAGGAAAAACGAAAATGTCGAAAATCAAACGAGACACTACATACAACGAGTTCAAGGGGAGAATTCACCAAAAATTGGGGCTACAAGGCAGCCAATGCATTCACGGATGATAGCCAAGGTAAAGTCTATAGTTGGTAAGGATGCTATATACTACATTAGTAACGATATATGTGATGATGAAGACGTGGAATGTGTCATAGATGCAATTGTTGACCGGAAATTTCAAAACTTTATTCAGATATATGTTGAAATTGATTGTGGTTAATCTTCATCTGCACCCATGCATACAAGAAATCCACAATATTTTGGTCAAGAAGACAGAGTCGTCGATTTATCTGCACCTGCACCTGTCATAAGTCAGATAACATTGAGGGATAGAGATGAGGATGAGCAGGACAAGGATATGGAGAGTGATGAGAAGGGTGAACCTGATAGTGTTATTCCACTTGAAAGAAAAATGGCCTTGAAGGCCGTAGGCATGTGAGGATGAAAACAAAATTTTCAAAGCAGAATTACACATACCATATCTAGAAACATGCTTTAGGACATGGATGTTACCTTGTTTGCTTTCCAAAACTTGAAGATGATCAAGGTGAGGCTTGAAGATACAAGCCCTCTAATGTTGATCCACACCACCCTTTGCCAAGACGGAAGAACTCTTCTTCAAGGCCACCAAAGAACACCAAGGGAGGCAAGCTAGGCGTCCCTAATGGAGAGGTAGGAGGCAATGTTTCAAGGTGTTTAGTTGAGTGAATTTTCAGCAAGAAAAAACACAAAAGTGGCGCATTAGGCCCAAGTTAGCCACTGACATAAATGGGCTTGGGCCAAACAAGCCCACAACCCATCTAATGACAACACAGAGAACTAGCAATGCTTTGTTGCCCCAGAGCTAGTTAGGTTAATGACATAATCATCCTATTACACATATTTGGTTGCCGTATGTATTTCCTTTCGTCTCGGTTACCTTCCCATTAAACCTAGGGTAAAGAAACGCATCAACCCTTGCGGTTTAGGGTAAGCTTTATTCGAAATAGGGAATCTTCAATTTACTGACTCTAACGGCAGATCATCTCATGATCTCTTTTACTATGCATAGATTCCATAGTCCTTGTAAATGTCATCCCAATTTCTCCGGTTTACAGATAACCTAATCTCTCACAGAGATTTGACGAATTCCTTCAGCTTATCACCCTAGCCCTGTGTTCTTCCAGGACAAGCCCAACAGTGTACCTATGAGTCTCCATGTTTCAGGAAGACGAGGTATACAGTCAAAGCGTGCCTTCTAGAACACAGTCTAGGTAATAACTTCTGGTATAAGGAAAGACATACCCAAATATAAAGAGACTACTCTAATGATACTCTCTGTGAGATTTCCTCATAGAGTCTCTTTGTGGGTCTGTTCAGTGCGAGCTATACCCTTATAAGTCCACCCACGACTTTAGCTAAGACATCTCCATATCTGTAGCAGATGAGGTCTTTACCTTGTATCCAAATACAAGTAGATAAGTCGTGCTAGTCTTACCCGAGATCACTGATCCCCATTCTCAGTGTCTCTAGACTAGGAACATAAAATTAGGAATAAACGTGCGGTATCCTTGAATCCTCATAATCGTGATCTCATCATAGATACTCAAGAAATACCTGTTCTATTCCAAAGGGTTTATCCAGTTTATTCATAATATATTAACAATAATATCGAGACAAAATATGAAACAGGATAAAAAGTGCTTATTATTTATTTGCGATAAAAAGGTCCACATCTTATGTCCTTATTTAATCAAAAAGATTGTCTCTAGGACACCCATATACTAATAGGTGACACCTCAGATACTGACGTGGAAGGTGATTTTGACACTGACACGAACCCAGCAAACCTGAGTTCCTCGGTTATGCCACCACTTCGTGTTGATCCAATTAGCAGTGGTAAGATAATAAATTAAAGTTTTAATTTAACATTTCATCTTTGTGTTATTATTGGTACTGACAGAAAAGTAATGATTTAGACGTAGGTCCTGAGATTGAGCCATTTTGGAACGAAAGCCCGCATTATTTCTTCATTAATTGGGCGCACCTTAATGATGAGACAAATATATTGTACGGTGACGATGACTTGCACGGTGACGATGACTTGCACGGTGGTTGGCAATTAGGGGATCCATTATATTTGTATCAGGAGTTTCGTAACAAATCTAAAATGCAACATGCAGTGAAAATATATTGTCTGAAGGCTCATCGTACAACCGTAGTAGCAAAAAGTGATGAACATAGATTTGTGATGAAGAATGTCGTATCCAATGATTTTGGTGAACATAAGGGTCTATTCACATGGTCACGCATAAGTGCAGCATGCACCGAGGGGTCATCCTTAAATAGGTACCCAAATGGGAGGTCGACGGGCTCAGGCTCAGTGTCTTGTGGCCTTGAAGAAGGAGGTTGTTTTGTCATTGTTTCCTCTGTCTCTCACTGTCGATGTTGCTTGATCTTCTATGGCCTGCCATTGCAACAGAAACCCTACAATAACATAATAATGTATCAACAACCAATAAAACAGAATAAAAAAAATTCAGAACCTACAAGTTCGTCCAAAAATAAAATAAGTTAAAAAACCATGAAAAAACCCTAAATTTATCAAAACCCTAAGTAAAACAACCATCAAAACATAGAATGGCCTTATATATCATGCCAATCGAACGAACCCCCTACCCATTCGGTCTACACTTCTTAAATTCGAAAAATAACAACAAAAAATATTGCAAAACGAAGCAAACTTACCGTGGAGGATGAAGAAACTAGTAGGAGACATTGTCTTCTCAATCCACATGATTAGACGAAGATTTGTAGAGAAAATCCGAGTTAGGGCTTTTATCTGGAGTTTAATCGATTAGGGTTTAAAAATAACCCCCTCTGCCAAATGGGGGGGGGGGTGTTTTAAAAAACATATGAGCTGCATTTTAATCAATTAAATATAATTTTAGAGTAAATACATTTTTTGGTCCTCAGCAAATTTCACGATACCCGTTTTAGTCTCTAGCAAATAAAAAGGCCCATCGTGGTCTATAAGAAATTCAAAATGGACCTATTTAGTTGAAATCGTGGTCCCTCGCATTTGCTGAGACCACGATGGGCCACGATGGGCCTTTTTATTTGCTAGGGACTAAAGCGGGCATCGTGAAATTTGCTGATGACCAAAAAAGATATTTACTCTAAATTTTAATTGATTAAATAACCCGAAATTTAATCGATTAAACCTCGGATCAACCATATTTACGTGTTTTAACCATTTAACCGATTAAATATTGCAGTTAATCGATTAAAGAGAGCATGTTGGTGGATAATTTTGATAAGGGACAAAATGATTATTAATTAATTAACGAGGGGCAAAAGAGTCAAAGAGCCCACGAGAACCTCTGGCATATCTTTTTATTATTATTTTATTTAGTTCTATTTTTTCCAACCATTCAGCTCGGTCTCGTTATCTCCACTGCTATCCGTTTTTCTTAGGACTCCAAAGTCTTAACACAAGAGCTCGAGAGATGAAGCTGAACCTGAAATGGTTATGCTCAAATTGTCTTATCATTCTCCTTTGGATGAGTTTTGCAGCTGAAAGGCAGTATTGTGAGAGTACAAGTTCAACCCCAAACCCAACCCCCTCACCATGGCCAGAGCAATTTCACGCGCTTCTCTACATGAACCTGAGCACCACGCACCTCCAACTTAGTGACCTATGGTACGACTGGCCCAAGGGACGCAACGTAAACATATTCCAGAAGCAGCTGGGAGAGGTGTTGTACGACATCGAGTGGGACAACGGCACTTCTTTTTACTTCACCCTCGGCCCAAATCCAACGTGCAGGGTCATGGACTTCGAGGTTGGCATTCCCAGGCCAGATTTCCTTGATGGTGCTGTTTACCTTGGAACTCATGTCACTGATGGCTTCCTCTGCAACGTGTGGGAGAAAGTTGACTTCATTTGGTACTTCGAGGATGTCATCTCCAAGAGGCCTGTTCGCTGGGATTTCTATGACGGTACATCAAATTTGAGTTTTGAATTAGTTTTTAGAACATGATGCAACAACGGGAATTAATTAATTAATTAATTGAATTGAATTGAATTGATATCTGTTCTTTTAAGAATTGAATTGACCAAGTTATGAGGTAATATATTCCTTGTTCTAACTCCAAAGTTCAATATAATAATAGTGAGACTGATAGAAATAACGGGGCCGTTGGTTTTGTAGGAATATCCTCCCACGTGATGACGTGGGAGGCTGGTGCCGTTTTGCCAGATTCAGTTACTCAATCACCTGCATATTGTTTCACCCATGACCAAGCCCAGGACAGAGACGAACGCACATTCGAGAACCACTACAGAATGTGGCCAACTAGCAGTGAAATGCAGTGATAATATTGTTAAATTGGAAAGGCCTTTTGCAACATCTTATTATCCGGCAATAATACCATTGGCCGTGTAAATATAAGAAAAATAAATAAAATTAATTCAAGTAGAATACCAAAATTTCATATAAAAAAATGTTTAAAAAAATTATAACAAATATATGTATGTATATTGTACAAAATCTGAAGATTATTTCTATTTATTAAGAGATTTTGTCAAATTCCCAATTGATAGAATTCAGTTAATTAGGATTAGTTTTATTTCCATTTTTATATAAGATTGATTAGCTTTTTTTTTTTTTTTTTTTTCCTTTTTCAGTCACACATGGTGTGTATTTATATATGTATCATCTCCTTATTGCAGTACAATTCCAAGGAAACCTTTTCTTTTAGAATTCTCACATAGTATCAAAGCCAATATGATCCCATAAACCATCCGCTATTTGCATCGTTCAAATCGTTGGCTCCTCCTCTTTCAGTTCAAGGTGTTGTTAAAATTGAGCTTGGAGTTAGATGAATTTTGGGTCATTCCGCGCATCTCACACTCGTTCAATGACTTCATCCCTAAACTCTTATGCTTCATCTCCCGACCTTAATTTGCAATCCTCTAGAGATAATTTTCGGCTCCAAATTATCAGTCACCGATTAAATGGCAAAAACTTTCTACAATCATCATAATCTGTCAAAATGGTCATCTGTGCTAAGGGGAAAATTGGTTATATAAATGGGAAAATCAAGAAGCCGGTTGAGAATCAACCTGAATATGAAGATTGGGAGATCAATAACTCATTTGGTTAACCAATTCCATAGAGCTGCAGATCAGTCAGACGTATCTGTTTCTTAACACTGCTAAGGAGATTTAAGATGCGGTCGAGCAAAATTATTCAGACCTCCAGAACACCTCGCAAGTCTTTGAACTGAAAAACAAGTTAAAGGACCTACGTCAAGGAGTATAAGACAAGAAGGAGGAGCCTCACACCGCAAGTGACTCTAGTTGTAAGAACCCTAATTTATAAATTGTGATCTTGGTAATTATTTAATAATTAAGAGAGAATATTTAGAAGAGAATTTTAATTATTTAAATTGAAATACCTTTTCGAGAAAAGAAAGAACAATGTGATTTTAGGATAAAAATGTGTGTAGGCTAAATTATCCATAATCTTAAAAATAAATTAGTGATTATTATCCCATGAATTTTATGAAGTTAAAATGACAAGAAAAATGCGTAAGTTAAATAGTCCATGTACTGAATGAAGGTGAGTTAAGTATTATGGGGAAAAGGGTTATTACTCACTTAAGTGTTTTAACTTAGTAAACTAAACTCAAAACACTACATTCCCTCTCAACATTCTTCAAAAACCCTAAATATCAGCCACCTCCTCCTCTCCTTGCTTGTGAGCTCACCACCTTCCATGGAAGGAAGCATTTTTCTTCCTCTCTTTCCTTAAACCTCATCTTAGAAGCTTAAACACCATCACCCACTAAGAAGTATCCTTTGTGGAAAAATAACCAAACTTGATAAGTTCAAATTCATGCACCGCCCTGGTCATCCATGGAAATCGATGCTTGAGCTTGGAAAATGTCTCTTCTTTAGTTGTTGAAGCTTCTTGGTAAGAAAGATTTGATCTTTCTTTAGTTTTCCTCGATAAATAATATAATTTCGGGTTAAAGGAAGAATTTAGAGGTTATTTATGGGTTAATAACATGTTGGGATATTGATTAAATGGTCATATGAGCATAGGAGAGGCCTAAGAGGACCGTTATGCAGCTAAAAATTGCTGTCTTGGTCTTTGTCGAAGAGGGATTCGAATCCTTTTCGAAAGGAATTCGAAACCCTACTGTTAAAATGTTGAATTTCAACTTCTGTCAAGGAGGGATTCGAATCCCCTTCGAGAAAGGATTTGAATCCCTACTATTGTAGTGGAACGTAGTACAGTAAAATGTGAATAACCCGAGCTACAGAGCTCTAAATTGAGTGAAGTTTGGACCTATGTGAAACTAACACATAGGGATATAATCCTATAAAATCTCAAAGCCATTAGATAAGTGTACCAATCTCAGCTTGAGTTTAAAATTGCTGCACAGTTTTTGAAAATCTGATTTGCAGCAGTCAGTTTGTGAAAGACATAACTTGATTTATAAAACTCTAATTGAGACATATAATATGTCGTTGGAAAGCTTGAGAGGTCTAGTTTAACATAGTAAAATAGTGGAATTTATGGTAAAATAATGCAATACCAGTTTTAAAAATGGTAAGAACGGTTTAATGCCGATTACGCAAATAAAGTCAGTTCCTTGAGATTGTTCTTGTGGACTCTATTGTGCTAGTAAGTGATGTTTTAAGGATATAGAACCTTAAGAAACTAGTATGAACCCTTGTGAAATGAGTGTAAGGTATAAATTGAATAATTACACTAATGGCTTTCGAGAAAGCCTTAAGTGTCATAACTTGCAAAAGATAATATTGACATCAATGTTGTGGACTAACACATATTCTAATTGTAACACCCCGTATATATACCCGGTAATGTTATCATAATATCGTATTAAGCTGCGCTTAATTAAAATGCGGAATTACTTTTTCTTATCAATTATGATGTCATTAACTTTACCAACTTGCTTAATAATCAATTAATAAAACATCGCATGTATGTAATTGCAATAAAACAGCTAACTGAAATACCTCATAACATAGATAACAAAAGTGTGGCTCTAGTCACGGAACTACAACAACGTAAACCGGACCATCTAACAGTTTATACAACTCCAAACTACAAGTACTAACAGAAAGTGTCATGGACAATCCCCATGCTCACTCAAATAAGGCAACATGCCCAACATCAGTCTCAACAACAACATATCATAAATAGCGGAAAACATAAACAGCATCCAAATCCAGTCATGCTAACATATAAGCAGAAACAACAAAATCAGCTAAGCTCCGGCCTCCCGCCGCCTGAGGCATCAGTACCCATACTACCTGATCCTGAAATAAGCATTCCGCAAACGTGGGGTAAGATCTCTAATCTAGAAATCTCAGTAAGTCAGTGAGTCCTCAAGGATCTTCCACCCCAAGCTCACTTACATGTGCAATATAAGTTCAAAAGCAGTTTATCATTTATCATTTCTAAAACAATGCAATGCAGCAGATAATCATGTCATGTGTGTCAATACTAATCTACTGGCCAGAGACAGTGAAGGTATACGTCTATCACCTACACACCGTGCAAGTACCACTTGCATTCACCCCGGTACACCGTCTTGTATGGCGCTACATACTCAGGCTTCCCGTCAAGATGAAACAACACATGCATATTAAAAGCCATTGCATGTAAAGTTCAATCAACATATCAAATATTCAAAAGCATGTACACAGCATGCATAAACCATACCCCCATGGGACTTGGTGGAACCACAACATGGCTAAACCGAGGACACGAAAGCTTACCTTGCAAGCTAACTCCAAAAGCCAAGATTCCACAGCTCAAAGTCCAAACACAACAGATTCACAATCTGTTATGGACCAACAATACATCAACAACATGCACCACAAGCATACAATATTAAGACAACGCCTTTACATTACGTTTTCAAGTCTTAAAGCTTCTAACAAAGCCACAAGCCCTTAATCCCATGATTCTGGCTTAGTCCATTAAAAACAGAAGTCCAACTTCATCAATCTAGGGTCTACAAACCCCCAATAGCCTACTGTATGCACAACACAGCTACTGTTCTACGAAATCCCAGAATATCCGGATATTCCTCGGGACCATATCTGGATATGCAATATCCGGATATGCAATATCCGGATATCCAGAATCCCATATCCGGATATCTAGTATCCAGATATCCCAAAACCCCATATCCGAATACACATATCCGGATATCATATCCGGATATCCCATATCCGGATATTCCACGGGCCGATATCCGGATATTTCACGACAGAATGCAGTTTCTGCATTTTCGTGACGATATCCTTCCAAGGTAGGGTTTTTACCAATTTTAAACACCTAAACATGCATTTCTAGGTGTGTTCAACATTACCCCACAACAAGTTATCATCTTTAAGCCTTAACATGCATCAAGCTTTCATTTTTAAGTTCAAAGACTCAAGACCAAAGGTGACAAGGCTTACCAAAGCTCAAGACAGAGGTTGGAGGTGCTCTTGGAGCTCACAATCAGCTCCCAAGGTGCTGACTTCAAGGGTGTACGAAAATACCACCCAAGCAAGGATCTTTCTTCACAAATGAAGCTCCTTGAAGCCTCACAAGCCAAGCACAACACTCCTCAACAAGAATTCCACCAAACCAGAAAACACCTCAGCCCCCACAACCACCACAACTCAGAAAAGGTGCTCCTTTCACACTCACAATGACCACTCACACAAGGCTCAAGTGTTTGGAGGTGATGAAACCAAGCAAAATTGGCACTTGATCTCCAAAATGGTGAAGAAAGCTCAATGGAACAGTAGCAACTGACCAGCCACTCCAGCATTCACGTAGCAACAGAAAACCTAGGGCTTTGTGCCCTTAACAAGGGTATTTATAGCCACTTACCCAATTAACACACAGTATTAACTTTAATTGCTACGCTTAGCATTTTAATCCCAAACTTTGGATTATGAAACTACATAATTTTCTAAGATTTATCATATTTTTCTTATAATTTTCTGAGCACTTTTCCGGTAAGCGCTTTTCCAAGCCAGTACCGGTTTCCAGCACCAGTTCTCATTATCTGGACTTGAAACTCGTTTTACAAGTCCTACATATTATTCTAGTAATTATCATGCACTTACATTAATTTTTCGGGATACTTTTTCGGCACACATTTATAACGACTAGCAGAACCGGTATCTGCATTTTTCTTCCGAAAAGCGACTTTCAACATTCTTAATCACTTATTACGATTATTAAGCCTCATAAATAATTATTAAGGTCAATTATGGAATCATTTCCTAATTTTGCATAATTAATTAATTAAATACCTTAATTAACGGTGCGGGTTCTTACATTCACCCCACATTTTTAGGATTTTGACCTCAAAATCAGAAACATACCTGGTCGAAACTCGGGGTATTGCCGGAGAAGCTCGTCCTCTCGCTCCCAAGTACACTCCTCAGGAGTCCTTCCGGTCCACTGCACCTTGACCATCGGAATGATCTTGCTCCTCAGCTGCTTCTCGCCACGATCGAGAATCTTTAGTGGTCCTACGGGAGTCTTTAAGTTCTCCCGAACTTCCACATCATCCGGTTGCACCATGTGCGAAGGATCTGCTATGTACCTCCGAAGTTGAGACACGTGAAACACGTCATGGATGTTAACCAGGTTCGGAGGCAAGGCAAGCCGGTAGGCAACAGGTCCTACTCTACCAAGAATCTGGTATGGCCCAATAAAGCGCGGGCTCAGCTTCCTCACTCCGAGTGCCCGTCCAACACCGGTGACAAGTGAAAGTCTCACAAACACGTGCTCACCCTCACTGAACTCCAGTGGACGATGCTTGACATCGTAGTAGCTCTTCTGACGATTCTGCGCCTGCTTCAGCTTTTCCCTGATCATCTGGATCTGCAGGGTGGTATCTTGGACAAAATCCAAGCCAAACAACTCACGATCCCCAACCTCCGACCAGCAGGTAGGTGTACGACACCTCCTACCATAGAACGCCTCGTAGGGTGCCATGCCCAGGCTAGCATGGAAACTGTTGTTATACGAAAACTCCACCAATGGAAGGTACCTATCCCATGCCGAGCCCTGCTCCAACGTGCAAGCCCGCAACATGTCCTCCAAGGTCTGGATAGTCCGCTCAGTCTGTCCATCAGTCTGAGGGTGATAGGCGGTACTCAATCTTAACTGCGTACCAAAAGCTCCCTGCAGCGCCTCCCAGAACCGAGATGTGAACTTCGGGTCCCTATCACTGATGATACTCACGGGTACCCCGTGAAGCCTCACAATCTCGCGAACATACAATCTGGCCAACTGCTCTGTAGTGAAGCTCACCTTCACTGGAAGAAAATGGGCAGACTTCGTCAGTCTGTCCACAATGACCCATATAGAGTCACAACCAACCTGAGTCTTCGGCAAACCGACAACGAAGTCCATGGAAATGCTCTCCCATTTCCACTCCGGAATCTCAAGAGGTTGAAGTTTACCAGACGGCCTCTGGTGTTCAATCTTCACCTTCTGGCAAACCAAACACTTGGACACAAAGATGGCAACATCTTTCTTCATGCCCGACCCCCAGAAGTTCTTCTTCAAGTCTTGATACATCTTAGTAGCACCAGGGTGGATAGAAAACTGACCTTTATGGCCTTCTGCCATAATATCTTCTGTCAACGGACCTCGTGGAACCACAATCCTCCGCTGGAACAAAAGCAATCCATCATCATTCCAAGACACACCGTCTTGGTTCTTCACATAATCCAGACACTCTCTCTGAACTTGTGCCTTTTTAATCTTGAAAGCAAACACAATCGCAGCCAACTCCAAATCATGATTCGGGTAGTTCTCCTCATGAGGCTTCAACTGCCTCGAAACAAAAGCAACAGCTCTACCAGACTGCATCAGCACACAGCCCAGCCCCTTTCCAGAAGCATCACAGTAAAGCTCAAACTGCTCCTCAGGATCAGGAAGGATCAACACTGGTGAAGAAGTCAATCTCTCCTTCAACTCCTGGAAGCACACCTCACACTCGTGAGTCCACACAAATGGAGTCTCCTTTCAGGTAAGGCGAGTCAAAGGGAGAACCATCGTGGAAAAACCCTTGATGAACCTCCGATAGTAACCTGCCAAACCTAAGAAGCTCCTCACCTCCGTAGCTGTCTTGGGTCTTTCCCAATCCAACACGGCCTCAATCTTGTTGGGATCCACTGCAACTCCATCAGCTGAAATCACATGCCCCAGAAACTTGACTGATTTGAGCCAAAACTCACACTTGGAAGGTTTAGCATAAAGCTTTTTCTCCTTCAGCACTTGCAGAACTATCCTCAGATGCTCCACATTTGAGTATTTGGTGATTGAGTTAATTATTTACGGGTAAACTTTTTCCTTTTATTAAATCCTCATGGTTAAACATTACCCATTTCCGTAAATAATTAAAACAACACTATATTTATAATTGTAAAACATGCGAAAGCATTAAACCTATTAATTATAATCCCACTAAGCAATACCATTAAATCTAGGTTATAAAATGACACATTTTCAAAATTTGTGCAGTGGGAATCGATTTCCAACCTCCAAGAATCGATTTCCAGCAGCTACAGTAACAAACAGTAGCTAAAATTTGACTCTCTTGTTTTGAGGAATCGATTCCCACCCAAAAGGAATCGATTCTCTAAAGCAGAGTATGTAAAATTCAGCCACTGTGATGTTTGGAATCGATTCCTTTCAAGTGGGAATCGATTCCTATACTGCAGAATCACATTTTGATAGCTTTTAAATCACTAAATGGATCATGTTTTCTACTCCTAACACTTTGATGCTCAACATACAACTTATACAAGTACTAATGTAGGATCTAGGCCCTTCCATCATGCATAATTTAATACTAATGTATCATTTTACATCATTCACCATATCCTTTGCCATTTACACATCATATGGCTCATTTTTCATCATAAGTCTCTAAATGCCTTTAAACATAATGTGTGGCCATGGACAAGTCCCATGCTCACCAAAATACCAATATACACAATAGGCATGAAATCTAAACCAATTACAAAAGACTTAGAATATAATCACGAACACCACAAAAGCATGGAAATCTCAACATGCAATATGTTCATGATCTAAGTCCAAAATGCTAAATGTAATGCTATGTGCATCAATTATGCTCCTCCAAAATAATACATAACCGCCTCTATATAAATTCGGAGGTGGTCCTTTAAACCGCCTTTAAATTCCAAATAGATTCTTATTCTGATAATTGAGGCCCCAAAAACCGCCTAAGTAACCGCCTTTGAATAGGCATAGGCGGTTATTCCAGCGGTTCAGGAAAACTGCCTCAGATTTGATCTCGACGGTTTTGAAACTGCCTTCCTTGGCATTCAGAGGCGGTTTAAACCGCCTCTGAATGCTAAAAAATCTGCCTCTAAATACCAATTTTCTTGTAGTCTACTAAGCGGGCCTTTTGCCCGAAGGTCCTCCATGCTCACTATAACCTGAAATGATGTCCCCAAACGCGGGGTGAGATATACAGATATATCTCAGTAAACCAAGGGTACTAGAGGATCACTCCACCCCATGGCTCACTCAATGTGCAACAAATAACATCATGTAAAATGCATAACACACAAAATCACAAACAACTGGCTCACATCCAAGAACATCCATACAAGGACTCCGTTCAAGGACCTCATCATATAACTCTCGGGAAGCTTCCTGGTGCCTCTCCCATGGATGAGACGACCCCATGGCAAAACCCAACTGGAACTCCTCATGAGCCCTATCTAGTGGAAGTCCCACATTTGGATCATCCTGGTGCCGCTCCCAGAGTCGGCCCCACGGAAAAACCCGACTGGAATCCCCAAAGAACATCTCCAGCGGAAGTTCAAACCACACACATCTACTGGCCAGAGATCACAAATATTTCACACAACCAGTAACCATGCATGAACATACATTTTCACACAATGCCACAAAGCACAAAATCCAACCACAACCTTCCACTAGGTGTGGTGGAGAACACAAAGGATTAAACCCAAGTTCCAAAGGTTTACCTCAACTCCAAGAGTAATGCTCCTCACGTAAGCTCCAAGCTTATTCTCTGAGAGACAACCTATATGATCAAACACAATGACCATCAACCAATTACAAACAATCAATCAATTTCACAATAATTTTAACCACTTATAGCCACTTAGGCCTAATGACCCTCTCACAATTAACTCCACTAACTTAACCATTTTAATCATCAATCTAACTCACTAATCCACCAATTATGCACTAAAACATCAAGCATTGATTAAACCACCATTTCACATTAATTTTCCTTACTTTTCCTTATAATTCGAATTCTTCAAGAAGCATACCCCCAAGGTTTTCCAATTCAATTCAACACTCATACACATCCTTAATCATACAATTAATTCATACCAACAACCAACCATTAATTCTCAACCATCCCAATTTATGATTTCTATGACAACATCCATCACAATTTTGCCTAAGTTACTAAACATATCACCAATAATTTTTATTACATCAATCATCATCATTTATCATTCTAAGTTTTAAATTCCAAAGGAGACATACCATTTAATGCCCCTAACTACCATAACTCGACACACATCATCAAAACCCTTACTAATTTTATGATCTTATAGAAAACTCAATGAGAGTGAGAAATCTACCACCAATAGCTTCCAAGGGTCCAAGGGGATGATCTCCAACCAATGATTCAACACAAAAAGTCCCAAAATTTCTCCAAAAACTCACAAATTTCGTGGCTGAAATAAGGTATTTCTCCCTCCACAAAGCTCCACACAAGGTGCACTCTACATAAAAGTCACTCACAATCTCAAGGGGAACAACTTTGTAGTTGGAAGTTTCTCTCAAAAATGGCTAGAAATCAAAGTTGCAAATCAAAAAGCTCTCTACCCTAACAATGGTGAAGCTCCCGGGAGAAGAAGGAGGAGAGGAGAGAGAATGGGTTGATTTCATGACTTTGGTGTCTTTAAATCACTTAAGCCACTTAAAGTGGGTCCCACATGTCACTTAACTTTCTTAAATCATCCAATTTAATCCACAAATTCATAACCTACATATTTTTCTCGTTCACGTTATATTTTTATTTCCTAAAAATACTGATCATATTTTCACGCTTATTGGTACAATTATACCGCAATATTTTACACCGATAAATCATTATTCATCAAATTTTTGGAAACTTGCCTATCCACTCGATTTTTCGTCCTGAATCCATTTCCGGCATTTTTTTTTTACCATTTGAGACCTTCTACTCAATTTTTTATGCCTAGGGATACGTGTTTGGTAAATTACCAACTTGCCCTTTTTACGTATTTTGTCCCTAATTTTTGGATTTTCACTAATCCTACCCCTTTAACCAACATTATCACATATAATCATGCATTTAGAATTATGAGGTGTTATTATTGTGATCTCTTGGACACCAGGATTTTATTAGATGACACTGCGGCGAAAGGTAAGTGTAACATCCTGGGCGTTGACGAGGGCGATGAGTGATCGCCGGTGCACAAGGGCACAAACAAGGATCGGCTTTAGGCAGGCTTCTAGCAGCGGAGGTACATGAATGAATCGAATCAACACCCGAAAGAGAGGGATTCCAGAGACTTTGCTGGTATCGGACAGTACAATTGGAGATAGCTTATAAGAATTAATTGGTACTACCTATACTAACAAGATACATCTATTTTTTGGTAGCCCAGAACGGAAGAACTCCATAGTTAAGCGCGCTTGACTTGGAGGAATTCTGGGATGGGTGACATCCTAGGAAGTTTTCCCAGGAAGTGTGCGAGTGAGGTAAAAACACATTGAAAAGTCTAGTGTTAGTATGTGGGGATAGTCATTGATTCTTGAAGCGGCCGGGCGTTGCAAGTGGTATCAGAGCAAGGCCTCTCTTCTAGTATGGTGTGGTTCGAGGACGTACCAGGCGGAAGCTGAGGGGCATGTAACATCCTAGGCACTGACGAGGGCGGGGAGTGATCGCTAGTGAGCAAGGGCACAGACAAGGAGCGGCTCCTGGCAGGCTTCCAGCAGCGGGGGTACATGAATGAATCGCATCAACACCTGAAAGAGAGGGATTCCAGAGACTGTGCTGGTATGAGACGGTACAGTTGGAGATAGCTTATAAGAATTAATTTGTACTACCTATACTAACAAGATGCATCTACTTTTCGGTAGCCCGGAACGGAAGAACTCCATAGTTAAGTGTGCTTGGCTTGGAGCATTTCTGGGATGGATGACCTCCTGGGAACTTTTCCCTTGAAGTGTGCGAGTGAGGAAAAAACACGATGAAAAGTCTAGTGTTAGTATGCGGGGATAGTCATTGATTCTTGAAGCGGCCGAACGTTACAGTAATCTTTCGGTTTTTAGGGTTAATCCCCTGTTTGTTCCACTAAACTCCATGGGATGTTGGTTTATATATGGTATACTTTTTTGAAAATGATTTATATATATATATGTGATGGTGCCTTCCACATGAGATGGTGTATCCTGAGTGTGGGGTATAAGGTGTATCATTATACTTAGTGCATAATATGGTGAGTTTTGGAAAGAAATTGTATTATAATGTATTAATATCTGTATGTTATGGTGAGTTACCACATGAGATGGTGTATGCTAAGTGTGTGGTATAAGTTGTATCCTTATACTTAGTATGTATAACAACCCAAACTTTTGAGATTTGATTATGTATAGTAATTATAAATAAAATTACATAAGTATAGGAAATTATGGAATTAAGTAGTTAAGTTATGAGATTTTTCAAAAAATATGTTACGGAAGCAAGAATTGATTTGTTAATCATCCGATTAACATGAAATAAATTATGAAAATAGAATTCGTGCCAAGCAAGAAAATAAGGACCCTTATAATAATATTTTAAAATTTTAGGGGTCAATGTTTAATTATGTGAAAGTATAGAGACCATTTTGCAATTAAGCAAAATTAGGTCGAAACTTTAATTAAATGAAATGATTAAATTTTATGGAATATTATAAAAGTTTTAAGTAGTCTTAACCATGTTAATTATGTCTAGAATAATTATAAATTAAGACATGAATTAATAAAATCAACCAATAGGAAATAAGATGACATAAGTGTAAAAAGTCAACAAAAGTGTGCTAGATATTTCCTACACTCTCAAGATAGGTTTTCCCTTCTTTTTAAGGACCAAAATCTGCACCACTCTTCTTCTAAAAATTGTGGAAGCCATAGGAGGAAGGAGAGCTCAAGAACTTCGTCTTTTAGTCACAAAATTGCATAATTTCTTTGAGAGAAAATCTTCCTAGTTATTATAACACCTCACAATTTTAAATCAAGTAATTAAAATATTAAGTGAGCAATCAAGTGATGGATTAGTGAAAATCCTAAAGATTAGGCCAAAATACAAAGAAAGGGCAAAACGGTAATTAGCCAACACGCAACCCTAGGAAGATAAAAATTGAGTAGAAGGTCTCAGATGATAAAAATAACCCTGTAAATGGATTCAGAACGAAAAATTGAGTTGACAGGCAAGTTTCAGAAAAATCAGTGAATAGTGTTTTTCGCGGGTAAAATACTGCGTTACGATTGCACCGTAAAACGTGCCAGTTGAATTTTGAGCTCTAGGTTTCAAATATGAGTTACAAATGGTCTAATGAGTTAGGAAATATGATTGTTGATAAAATTTGATGAAAGTAAGTCATTTTGGGGAAACGTGCCAACGGCGCGCGCGATAGCTTAAAACAGTGTTTTATCCTAACGAATGGAGGACTCCGAATTCATCTGATCAAGCCTAATTAAAGTGGAATAGTTTATGTTAAAAATTAGAGTTTCTAAATAGGCTTTGAATTTACGGACGTTTAGTGAGAGTTTTGAATCGCGTGAGGTGGCGTGGGACCCACCCCTCTTAAAATTCACTTAAGACACATCATCACTACACTATTCATCACCTCCTCCACTCCCCATCAGCCCTCAAACCCGCGCCCCCCTCTCTTTCTTTCCCAATTTTCTTTCAAATTTTTTCCTCACTTTAATCACTCATTTCTTCACCAAATTCAACAAAGTTTGTGTTGAAATTTGTTGGAGGGAACCTTCTAAACCCATTGGTACCACTCTTGAGCCTTGAAATCGTGTGTGTGAGGAGATCCTGCTCATTTTCAGCCGCGACTTGGAGGAGAAATTTTGTGTTCATAGAGCTTTGGAATGCTCCATTGGTGGAGTATGTTTAGGAGGGGCCTTGTACCTTCCATTTGGGTGAGTGTTCTTGCATTTTAAACGGTTGATTGTGATGAATTGATTTTGTGACCTAAAGCTTTGATCGATGATATGTTGTGTTAGAGAGCTCAATTGAAAAATGTGTATTAGATGATAATGTGTTAGAATGATGTGTTAGAGCTAGAAATGCGATAAAATTTATTGGTGAAAAATATGAATTTATAACTTAGAAATTTTGAGGATTGTCATGACTTGGATTTTTGGAAATGTGTTAGGATTGATTAATGAGTTGTTGTATGATTATATGATGATATAATGTGGTTGTGTGAGATGTGGAGTGAGTAAAAGTGAATGGAAATCCTAGAATTGCCATAGGTTTCAACTTGGCCTTTAAAGGAAAATTATGGAATTTATGTTGTGGGAAATTGTTTGAGTGATGAATTATGTGTTAAAAAGATAATTAGATGGGTTGTGTGGTGATTGGCAAGTGGAAGAATCAATGCAAAAATAATAAGTGGCTTAGTTGGCATAAAGAACCTAGAGTGAAATATTTCGCAAAACGATGCGTAAATGTTGTAAAACGGAAACACGACGATTGAACTAGCCTCTAAGCAACCTAAGGAAGCGTTATAAAATGAGAAAGAAAATTTAGAAAAATAAACCCCCAAATAACACATAGATGGCCGAACCTTCAAGGAGAAAGGGAGGATTTTGCGGTTTTCGCGTTCTGATGTAATTCAACGCGAAAATGACGAAACGACACTTGAATTGGCCTCTTGACAACCTAATGAGGCGTAACAAAATGAGAAAGAAAATTTAGAAAAATAAATCTCAAATTAACACTAGTTTGGCCGAACCTTCGAGGAGGAAGGGGAAGATTTTGTGATTTTGTATTTGACGCGTACTGATGGATGTACGTGATTGTATAGGTTGTCGTACGTTGAATTGAATCCCGAAACTTGAATCTGGGAGTTGCCCTTGGTCCTGGACCAAGTGGATTGAGGCATTCTGTTGTGTACCAAGTTGAGGGATAAGTTGCTGCGGAGCTTGTGAAAACAATATTTAAGGTAACCTCTTGGTACTGGGGCTTGTTCCCCTTTTCTGTTCCACCTTGCCAGTTGATGGCAACGATAGGAAGTGTGTATGAGTAGTATAGAACACACGAGCATGCATGCATTATTATAATGGGTACTTATGTACCGAGTCTCTGGCCAGTAGACAGTTTTATTAGCCTGCGGGGCAGTTTCGGACTTCCGCTGGATAGGTCTCCGAGAGGGAGTTCTAGTTGACCGTGGGTCATAGTGTGTGATCTGGATAGGAGCACACTAGGAATGTCTCAGGTGTTATGGATGGTATGGGTACCTTGGTGGTAGTGATCTGATCACACCTTGGATTATACCCGATGGAATGGGTACCTTGGTGGTAGTGATCTGATCACACCTTGGATTATACCCGATGGTATGGATACCGGGGTGGTAGTGATTTAATCACACCTTGGGTGGACCCGATGGAATGGGTACCAGGGTGGTAGTGATTTAACCACACCTCGGGTGGACCCATAGGCTTATATATGCCAGGGCGTGCGTGGTATGGGTAGCTACCATCCCGCAGCGTCGTATTTTGTATTCAGATATTTCCCCAGTTTCTCTAAATCCCTTGCTTTATCCCGTTTTTAAAGTGGTTGTTTTATTCTATTTGATATGCATCGAAGTGAACCATTGGGTGGAGTTTTCTCCAGAACCTCTTGGTTACTGAGATATATTCGTATATCTCACCCCGTCTCGGGGCATTTATTTCAGGAGGTTGCAATGGAGCCGGAGCAGCGGGCAAGAGGCCCGCAGAGTGAGTAGTTGAGTGCTTCACATTTTGCATTTTGTTGGCCGTGTGGCCTAGGCTAGACTTAGGGCATGAACATCTCATATGTATGTGGTATGAGCTTCATTAGCATATTTGTTCATGCCATTTTGCCTAAGTCTAATAGTTATGTATTTGGTTAAGTTGTCATTTGAACTTAAGTTGTAATATTGGAAGAATGTAAGTTAAAGTTTAAGCTTCAAGTTGTAAGTTGTAAAGCAATATTGTAATCCTATTTGGTGCATGTCTATTTATGATGGAAGGGCCTTAGGCCTATTTTAGGGTATGATTACATGTATGATGAAAATATGCATGAAAAAGGTGTTAGTGATTGCAACTACTTGAGGATGATTAATATGAACTATATGCCTAATAACTATAAACTGGATTGGGTTGTAAGTGCCCCAAGGCGTTGTTGGTCCTTGTGTGTGCCACCCATTGGATTTTTACTATATTATCATGTGATTATTAGGTACATTTGAGGCTTAAATGATCTTTTACAAATTTGGGATTATTGGATAAACAAAGGAAACTCTGGCGAATTTTCTGTAGAATTGGCAGATTTTAGGCGAACTTCGGGAGAACATATCTCCCTCCATAGAGGTCCAATAGGGACGTGCCATACGCCATTTTGAAGGTTGAGATGTTCTCTACCTTGTGTCAAAATTTGGAAAAAATATGGGTTGATCTTCGGCCTGAAAAGTAAATTAAGTAAGACAAAGATATAATCTGAAAAGAAGGTTTGGTTGCGAGCGGTGTGGTCGTAGAAAATTTAAGAGTGAAACATGTCCGATTAGGTAAAAACATAAAGTTTAGAAATTGGCTAAGCGGGTTTATGGGAACCCCTTAGTAACTTATAATAAGTAAAGTAAGTTATAAAAATAGTTTAAATAAGTCTTCCGTAAGAGTTTACGGTTACGGTCACAACTTTTAATTATTACGCTTTTTATGTTTTAAATGCTCGCGTAATAATCGGAAAAAGTTTATTCGCATTTTTATAGATGAATTGCTGTGATTGTAACTGCGCTTAATATCATAATTAATGTTAACAATACCGGTGTACAACGGGCTGTTCAGTTATCTTGTGAGTAAAACCCTAGGTTCTAATCTTTAAAAGAAGCCTCGTGTGCCTTGTGTAACACCCCGTTTCGAGCCGGTTGTTATATTACTTTATGGTATTAACCGCAACTTATTAATCAAATAATTGTGGAAGCTAATAATCTCTATTTATAATTAAACTCATGTAAAAACAGTAAATGAACTTTTTCCATTCTTTATTAAATTGGAATCATTACTTTCATGTTAATTTAATCGCATATTATGCATGATTTATTCAACTTTATTACATACGAATTACATATCAATGCTTACTTACACATTTCATAATCTATATTTTACAACAAGACGTCCATAAGCTTAATGTCTCCTATTAGCCAATGATAACCCTATTATGCCTACTTCATTCTTCACATTCACACTCGGCAAATTAAGTCATTACCATTCTTTTTAACATACATCTTTTCTCTACATAAATTCCTTTATGTTTAGTTAATAAGATTGAGCCTTATAAACCTTAATCACTCACTTAGAACATACATTTCTTGTTATCTAAGTTATCATCTTACTTACATCCTTGGTATCTAGCAATCAGTTACTTAGGCCATCTCACATATATATCTCATTACACACTATAAAACTTGAAAACATAAAAATTATAAATGTTCTCTAATCAAAATAACATGCTTAATCAAGAAGGCATAGACAACCCCTATACTCTTCACAAATACAAATAGAACATAACATATCAAGTGGTAATCATACTTCATAGGAATATATAAACAATACATGACAACAATGCATATATAATCTCTAACTCATCCTCTTGCCTCAAGATGCACCCATATCACGAATACCAGTACCTGAAAAATGTTCCCCAAATAGGATGAGATTTTGACAAATCTCAGTAAATTGGTGTTCTCCAAGGATTACTCCTCCCCCAAGTTCACTTACAAGTATAATATAAGTAGGAACAATATAAAACAATATAAAGATGCAACATATGTATATCATGTAGGTGCACTAAAAATCCCAAGTCTATTGGCCAAAGAACAAATAGGCATTATATACGTCTGTAACCTACATTCAAAGTATAAGGATCCACCCTATACCCACACTGTTGGAGTTTTACCCCTTGTATTACCATTTTTAGAAAACCATACCATGCATATAAACCAACCTCCCACGAAGTTTGGTGCAACAAACAAGGGATTAACCATGAGAACACGAAGCTTACCTTTATCCGCAACATTCTCCAATGTACTCTCAGTATCCAAAGGACCACAATCATAGGCCCTCACAAAAGCACAACCTATTTCAAAGATGTAACGACAATTATCAAATATACTAGTTTATAATGTTGATTTCAATATTATCTTTTACGTAGTCACTCTTTACATAGGGACACCAACTCAAGGTGGGAGGAATTAGATCAACTCTCTAGGGTCCTATACCTTTTAAGCTCACTCAATTTGGAGTTTTGTAGTCCGAGATATCTTGATTTTACCAAAGTAGTTTGTTGTTGTCACATTTACACTGGGTAATCGATTACCAAACAAGTAGTAATCGATTACCACACTAGGTAATCGATTACCTATCAAAGGGTAATCGACTACCCTATGTCAGAATGCAGAAAAATGCAATTTTTAAGGTATAATCGACCTCAAGTGGTTTCCTAACTCGTTTTTTGTTCTCAAAACTTAGGTTTAACATGTTTTACACCCAACCCAACTTAAAGACTCATTCTTTAACATAAATCAAAGTATTTAACATCAAAATCAAGGAAAAAGTGATGTCTTTCTCATCCAAAAACTCCAACTCTACAAGATGAAGACTTCTCTAGCTTCAACTCTACAAGATTAAGTTTGTAGAGTATTTGTGTGGATTTCTTTGTGGGATACAACCCCTGGAAATCATGGAGGTATATGTTATGATCTCCTTTGCGGGATACATCCCCTGGGAGTATAAGTTTGGAGAGTATTGGTGTGGATTTCTTTATGGGATACAAACCCTGAAAATCATGGAGGTATATGTTATGATCTCCTTTGCGAGATACAACCCCAGGGAGTATATGTTTACGTTAAGATCTCCTTTGTGGGATGCAACCCTTGGGAGTATATATTTATGTTATGATCTCTTTTATGAGATATAGCCCCTGTGTAACACCCCGTTACCGGACCGGTGTGTTATCATCAAATATGATATTAAGCGCAGTTACAATCACAGTAGTTATTTGTAATTACGGGAAAACTTTTTCTTTTTAATATCGTTTGTACCTTTAAAATAACTGTTATCATAACTCAAAACTTATTACGAAATTATGAATGCCATAGCTTAATACCATGCAACTTACATTTAAATATGCTAAGTGGTTCCCATAAACTAACAAAGCTTATAACTTATTTTATTCATGTTCAGTACCAGTGTATTCACTAGTTTTCTTATTACACAATTAATTTAAAACTTTTCTTTTGACTCTCATCTCTTACTATATTATAGCTCTCTTCGTTAGCTACATGTGGGTTCAAGTCGTGCTCAAATCGAAGCTCTGTAGCTCGAGTTATGCAAATTTTACTAGCTTATGTTCGTGCTGAAAATCGGATGCGCGCTTAAGCACTTAAGCGCCCTCTTCAAACATGTTTTTTTCCCGGCAGAGCGCTTAAGCACGATCCAACACGCTTAAGCGCACACAGGCAGAGGAAAATGGTATTTTTTTTGCCACCAAGAGTGCTTAAGCCCCCATTTTGGGCGCTTAAGTCCCCTGCGGCAGAGGGTTTCTCCACGCATAGGTGCACCAGGGTGCTTAAGCCCCCTCTTTGGGCACTTAAGCCCCCTGAGCGAGCTTAAGCCTCCACTTTCAGGCTTAAGCCCCCCCACTGGGCAAAACACTAACTCTTTGTTTTCATGTATTTCTCTTGGGGAATTAAATCCCACACATCATATGACTTAATTGACAATCTTACATCATGTAATATCTATATATCTATCTTCACATAATAGTTTATCTAATAATTCCTTGACCCTTCTGTGACACCCTCCCCTGTACGCGTCCAAGGGAGTTGTCTGCTAAGCAGATTAGAGTCGTAACAGAATAGAATCGAATAATTAAAATGCACTTTTAAATCGAGACACATTAATTTCATTTGAAATCTGGTTGTACAAAAAAATCAGAGTGAAAGTTGTTAAAATACATAACTTGCAGAAATGACAGTTTTTCCATAAAACCTTGTTGTCTTGTAAAAATCATATCAATTCGAATATAACAAGTTAAAAAAATCTTCTTTGATACCAGAAAACTAGACATTCGGGGCTTTACGTGCATATAAACATTATTCCATTTGGAGGTGTATAGCTCTCGAAACAGAACTCGTAAGGCACGAGATAAAACAGTGCAAATGTTCCAAAATTACCTAACTTGCAAAAATCATATAAATCTGTGCTTACATGCAGTGGACATAAACTTTATATAATATGAAACTAGACATCAGGGGCTTCGCGTGCATATAAATCATATGTAAATCGGAGGTCTGTAGCCCCAGATACAGAACTCGTAAGATGCTCGCTAAATCAGTTTAAAGAAAATCCGAATTTAGAAACACCCAGAATTGTTTTCGCAAGCGTTTTCAAAATTCAGCAATTTACAACAGTACATAAAATCCCAAAATATAGCAAGATCATATATGTCCCAACATTTTTCCAATCTCCCAAAATATTACACCAACGTCAAATATTTCATGCACATTCAACAGAATCAGTAAACAGACAGCAGAAATTCCAACGGCAGCATGTAAACAGAATATCTCCAATTTTAGTACATCATCAAATGCTTTTTCGTGCTCCTGCAATTTATAAAAATTGAGCCCCCGAAGGGGTGAGAAAAATCTCAGTAGTGTGATAGCAAAACCAGTATTGCAACAATATCAGACTAGGTACAAAATTCTAAAACAGTCGCATCAACATTTAATTCAGAACAGATGTTATCATATAACCAGAGTGCGTATATAACGCCAGAATACTAGTCAAGATGCGTATATAACGCCAAAGTACTAATCAAGATGCATATATAACGCCAAAGTAATGTACGTTCATAGCACTACAGTGCACGTACTACTAACAAGCACATTGGAGATTCCATAGTGGCTCCTCAAGAGGATTCCAGCTGCGACCTATGCGGACTGAAGCCAAGTGTCCCATACCCTGGTACCGGAGGGATGCCTATATGATGCGTGCTCAAATGTATGCTTACTTTTATTATATACTTCGATTTCTAGAATGAATGCATAATGTTGTATGCTATGACATGATTTGCTTTACACACACATGAGAAATGCAGTTTTATGATGTGCATATGCATGACTAGATAATAATCATAATAGCATATATTTCATGTATTTTTAATACCGAGCTGCCAAATAACAAATACTTCCAAAACAAAATTTCCATCATGTCAAGTCCAAGACAGATTGCAAATCATATTTAACAAAATGAGAATCCAAGGCACATGTGAGCAACAGTTCAAAATTCCATACGTACCAAGTCAAAAATTTATATAATTTTTACTATAAGTCACAAATAATTTCAAGGCTTCTAATCCTTGTGCCTTAGTCGAATTAAGATGCTTCTAATGCCAATTATTTTTCTGCCCTTAAAGTATTACATCAACAGTTAACAACTAGAATTTCCCAAGGTTCCCAATCGGTTTCCATGGACTTCAAAATGATTTTATTTACCGCCCTCTTATTAACTTTTAACAACATGCACAGCGAAAAATTCTAAGGTCTCACCCTATGCAGATTCAGTTTTCATTAACTGCTAGGTACTATAAATTCATCATTCACATGCCATTATCTACAAGGTCTAGAGTGTGACCAAGAGGCATAAAGCATGTTGTTAAATTTATTTAATTCATATAAAGTTTGATACAGTAATATATTCCATCACCAATTACCTTATACTAATTTAACAAAACAGTAACTTGTGAATCAGCGAAAAATCCCAAAGCCTCCCACATGTAGATTCATTTTTCAACCTCTATAAAGAGTTCATGCTTTTTATCTGCATATCCTACTTTACTACGCTTAAGGGTGCACTAAAGAGACTCTCATACATGCTGTCCATACAAATTTGAAACATGTAAGGCTTGCATAATTATCTTTCTAACTAGAAGGAAAGTCCAACAATTAAATAAAACTATTCCCAAGCTCACAAGGTTAAGCATTACGGTTTACCCATGCAATTTCATGGCTGTTCAAAAGAATAGCAACAAGGAAGGAATGACAGAAAAATCTTGCACCTAATAGCATATATACATCTGCCGAGTAGTTAAGGGAAAATGGTTAAAATTTTGGTCATTACCTCCTTGTAGGTACCTCACGTCCACCACTCAGCCAAGGGACAGTCATTAAATTTTTGCTCTATACTCCTTACACTCCAATTCCGAAATTTTCAGCTACAAGCAAGGGGAAATTCCTTTAGAGACCGAACAGAGTAGGATGAGACCAAGATGCAAGGAAGTACCATACCTCCTTGAATTGGGCTGAAACGTGTACAAGAAAAAAAAACAGAAGATTGATGCTAAGCTTTGTTCACGGTTTGCATGCAGTGGGGGAAAGGCTCCGATCAAAGCAGAATCATTCGCATGCACAAAGGAAAACCCTCATTAGGGATCGATTTATGCTTGGAAAAACAAGGAGGGGGAAAAATCGTTCACCTCTTCAAGTTGGATCTTCGGCTGAGTAAGGAAGAAAGGAGAAAATGCTTAACAATTTTAGCTCCCTGCTCATGGAGTTCGCTGCTTAAAGGAAGAGGAGAGGGAATATAATTTCTTGGTGTTCTCCTCCTTTGAGGTCCACAGTTTCTAGGGAAAGGAGTGAATGAGAGTAATGTAAGTTTTGTGGTTTTCTCTTGTGTTTCTCTCCACCGAGCTCGCGGCCAAGAGAAAATGAGAGGGGCGAAATTTCTGTTTCTAATTCAAAAGATGACATCCAGCTAACATCTCCACTTACACAACGCCTAGGGAGGAAGGAATTAGAGGTTTGAAGGCTGGATGAATTGCTACCAATGTTCAGAGTGTGCTAGACATCACTCCTCACCATACGCACAACGTGAAAAGGGAGGGTAAGGAGAGGTGTGATTTTCTTTTCTGCCCAATAGGAACACATGCAACTGACCACTCCTCCCTCATTGGTTGCATATCAAAAAGGCTAATGGGTTTAGCTAATCCCACAAGTAATCAGCTTGCTTTCCTTCCCTTCTATGCGCAAGGAACAAGGGGATACATGATGACTGCATTTTTTGCCATGTGTTGGTTTTAGACCAATCATGGACAGCCTTGAAAGATCCTTAGGATAAGGTTAAGATGGATAAAAGTTTAGGGCTGAAGCTAAGTCCCACAAAAGGGCTCATGGGCTGCCGACTTTGAGGGATTGGGTTCAAAAATTATAAGTCCAAAGACTCTCCTATCTAGGGAATTAACTCATGCATTATTATTTCATGTTACCCTCTAGTTGTTTACTAAGGGTTTATTCATGGAACTAAATTTAATCACATACTTATAACCAATATTCGAATTCAGAAAATATTCCTACTTATTCCTGATAACATGCATGCACAAAATTAATTCTCCTAACTCGAATTTATTCCCTCCGGAACACATATATACTTCGAGTTCAAGACCTGTATTAACACTACTAATGGCAGTTTATATACATTCCTAATTTTTACGGGATGTTACACCTTCCCTCATATGAATGTTTCAACATGTATTCTGTTTACAACATCAAGTGCTTGAAATGCCTTTAAGCACAAAGTATGTGGCCATGGACAAGTCCCATGCTCACTCAAAATATCAATACAGACCATAGGTGTCAATGTACAACAACTACATAGACTTATAATCTAGTCATGAACACCCAAAAGCATGGCAATAATAACATGCAATATGTTCATGATTTAAGTCCCAAAATGCTAAAGACTATGCTATGTGCATCAAATAAAATCCTCCAAAATGCTATGCTCTCCATATGCACACCATGTCCAATCCTCCTCTACACAGGCCTCTTGCCCGACGGTCCTACATGCTCACTATGACCTGAAACGATGTCCCTAAACGCGGGGTGAGATATACAAATATATCTCAGTAAACCAAGGGTACTAGAGGATCAATCCACCCCATGGCTCACTCAACGTGCAACAGTAAACATAATGTAAAATGCATAACATACAAAATCGCACACAACTGGGCTCACATCCAAGAACATCCATACAAGGATTCCGTTCAAGGACCCCATCATATAACTCCCGGGAAGCTTCCTGGTGCCTTTCCTATGGATGAGACGACCCCATGGCAAAACCCAACTTGAACTCCTCATGATCCCTATGCAGCGGAAGTCCCACATTTGGATCATCCTGATACCGCTCTCAGAGTCGACCCCACGGCAAAACCCAACCGGAATCCCCAAAGAATATCTCCAGCGAAAGTCCAAACCAACACATATCTACTGACCAGAGATCACAGATATATCACACAACTTGCTCCAAGCACGTCACACAATCAAGCAATAATGCATGATCATATATATTCACACAATGTCAAAAGCACAAAATCCAACCACGACCTTTCACACAAGGGATTAAAACCCAAGTTCCAAAGGTTTACCTCAACTCCAAGAGTAATGCTCCTCACGTAATCTCCAAGCTTAGTCCGTTTCTATAGCGTCCGTGGGAGGCAACCTATATGATCAACAAAATGACCATCAATACAATTTCAATGCAATCAATTCACTTCACACAAATCATAACCAATTAGAATCGCCTAGGCCTAATGACTCTATCTCATTTAATTCAACTACCTTAAGTCATTTAGTCATCAAACTAACTCACCAATCCCACATTCTATGCATCAAAATATCAACCATTAATTGTACACTTTTTCACCTCAATTTTTCCCTCCAAACACTACATGGTTCGAATTCCTCAATGAATGGTACTCCAAGGTTTTCAATCCATTCCAACACTTCTACACATCATATAATCCTACAATTAATTCATACCAACAACCAACTATTTATTCTCAACCATCACATTTATGATTACAACCAACAATTCCATCATTTTCCACCAAATTTTCACGAAGTTACAAAATTGTACATCACCATAAATTTTATGGGTTCAATCTCATTCATTCCACATTCTAAGCATTTATTTACAAAGAAGCAACATCATTTAATGCTCATAACCACCTCCACTCATCAACATATCACCAAACATAAACCCATTTTATGATTTCCATGAAAAACTCAAAGGAAATAAGGATTCTTACCACCAATAGCTTGCAAATGTTCCTAGAAGTAGTTTTCAAGCAATAGAACAAGTCCAAGCACCCACAAAAGCCTCCTACCACCACAATTTCGCCCAAGGGAGGTGGAGAAGGATCTCCTCACACACTCACTTTCAAGAGAAAACTACAACCAGAAAGTTGTTCACTAGATGATTTGGAGTGGTTTTGATGTTTAAGGTTTTGTGATTTGAGGAGTGGAAGAGGTGAAACCAAGCAATCAAAAACTTGCCCTATGCTTCCATGGATGAGCTCCATGATGAAGGAGAGGGAGAGCAGAGAGAGTGTGCAGAATTTGTTCCAAAAGTGCTCTCTCACATGTGCTTAATTCACTTACTTAAGTGGGAGTGAGTCCCACTCGTCACTTAACTTTCTCAAATCACTCAATTTAACCCACAAATTCATAACCTACGCATTTTTCTTGTTCACATCATATTTTTACTTCTTAAAAATACTGATCATATTTTCACGCTTATCGGTACAATTATACCGCATTATTTACCCCGTTAAAATCACTATTCATGAAATTTTCCGAAACTTTCCTGTCCACTCGATTTTTCTCCTGAATCCATTTCCTGCATTATTTTTACCATTTGAGACCTTCTACTCAATTTTTCATGCCTAGGATTGCGTGTTTGGTAAT
The DNA here is from genome assembly GCF_033153095.1 of Gastrolobium bilobum. Classification (NCBI taxonomy): domain Eukaryota; kingdom Viridiplantae; phylum Streptophyta; class Magnoliopsida; order Fabales; family Fabaceae; genus Gastrolobium; species Gastrolobium bilobum. The sequence continues at coordinate 120,685 of NW_026897134.1, read as the reverse complement.
TTACCATTTTGCTCTTTTTACGTATTTTGGCCCTAATTTCCAGATTTTCACTAATCTCACCCTTTTAATCAACATTATCACATATAAATATACATTTAGAAATACGAGGTGTTATACCCTAGGAATCTTATAGGTATATGTTATACTAGAAAAGAAGAATTATATATAATTGAATTGTATAATATTTGTACAAGAGTTCTCTATTTACAGAGACTAAAAAACCTAATGGGCTAAGCCCAAATACACTTATATAGTATTCTAACTATTACAAAATAATAATAAAATAATTCTATTATTTACAATACTTCCCCTCAAGCTGAGGAATGGATATTTATCATTCCCAACTTGGTAGTAAGTTCTTGAAATCTATCATTAGGAAGACCCTTGGTTAAGACATCAGCCAATTAACAACCAGAAGGAATATATGGAGTAGTGATCAGTCCATTGTCTAATTTCTCTTTAATGAAGTGGCGATCAATCTCAATATGTTTGGTTCGATCGTGTTGAACTGGATTGTGGGCTATACAAATAGCTGACTTGTTATCAAAGAGTAACTTCATAGATCCTTCGTATCTCACCATGAGATCATCTAGAATGATTTTTCAGCCATAATAACTCACAGATACCTTGAGCCAAAGCTCTAAATTCTGCTTCTGCACTTGATCTAGCAACCACATTTTGCTTTTTACTTCTCCATGTTATAAAATTTCCACAGAGAAACATACAATAGCCCGGAGTAGACCGTCGGTCAGGCACAGATCCAACATAATTGGCGTCTGTATAAACTTCTAAGGATAAGTTTCTGCCTCTCTGGAACAATAGTCCTCTACCTAGTGTGCCCTTGGTACATATCCAGCATGGAATTCTGTGCGCTCGAGTGTGCTCTTCTGGCCCTTGACTTGTATTATTTTGGCTTCCTTTGGTACATATTGAGCTGCAACTCTTTGTCATAATTTTTTCATAATTTATTAGCACCAACAATTGTGGTTTTACATTCAAATTGCAAGAAAAATCAAAACGTTAGCTCAAATTCCTATCTTATGATATATATGTTGTAAAACCTTGAATTCCATGCAATCTACTACATATTTCTTATATAATTTAGCCTAAAAACATGGTAAACCAAAGGTTTATCAAACATTCCCAGATTTGAATATTGTTGTCCTCAGCAATCAATCAGAATAAACTAAGGGAATAGGGAGTAGGAATCCTCAATATCATGGAATTTGACAGGAAGGATTTATCAGAGAAATGATTACGGAGCATTTAGCGTCTAAAAATTGATGCATCAATCAACAAGATTCATAATTTATCAGAAAAAATTTCAACAAAATTCTTAAGATTAAGAATAAGCAAGATTTCTTGAAGCAACCCCTCACTGGAAATTCAGTTCACTCACGCTCAACTGTTTAGAGGGTTGGTGTTTCACTCGTATCCCACTGAATCAAACTACCATAGGCTTGCTCATATTCTTGCTCTACACAGTCATGGAGAAATATTCGACAGATCAAGAGGTCTTTATTCAGGTTGTAACTTGGCCTGGCTGAAGGGGAGGAAAAAATTGGAGAAAGGCTCCAAGATTAAAATCCAGATTCAAAGAGGAATACATGTAATTGTTTACATTTTGTAAACAACTTTCTTTTCCTTGCAGTTCGTTCTTCTTCTCTTTTTCCCTTGAACTTTTCTCTTATTTGGCGTTCTCTTTTCTTAGAAAAAGTTTCTTTCTTTTCTTTCACTTCTTTTCTTTTCCTCTTTCTGAGTAATTTTCCTTTTCTTTGCTTGTTTCTTTTTCCTTCTAACTAACCTTACTTCCTTAGCTTTTGCCTTTCTTCCCTGTACTCCCATACATCACAATTTATGTAATCAATTAATTATCATCTGTTCCTCAATTCAAATCTGAAAGTTAATCTCAAATAAGGTGAGGATTTATGTGGAGAGTGGCTTATTCATCTTCATAGGTTTTCAAAGAATAACAGACTTAGGCTCAAAAGGGTTTAACTAAGGAATGTCAGAAATGGTTGGTGTAAGAACCCGCATCGTTAATTTAGGAATTTAATTAATTAATTAATTATGAGATTAATGATATAATTCTATAATTGTCCCTAATAATTATGACAATGCTTAAATAATTATAGTAAGTGATTAATAATGTTGAAAGTCGCTTTTCTGACGAAAAGTGCGGATACCGATTATGCTCCACAGTATAAGTGTGTGCCGATGAATTATCCCGAAAAATGATAAAAAAGTATGTATATATTACTAAAATAATATATATGACTAGAAGACAGAGTTTGAAGTCAAAATAATGAGAACTGGTGCCCGGACTGATACCGGCTACGTAGAAGCGCGTACCGGCAAAGTGCTGAGAAAAATAAAATAAAAATATGATAAATCTTAGAAAAATGGCTAGGTTCAGAATATGAAGTTTCAGATTAAAATGATCACCGTAGCTATTAGTTCTAATACAATATGCTTAAGACTTAAGCTGGCTATAAATACATGGGCACAATACCCTAAGTCAGAATTCCCACCCCTTTACGTTGGTTTTTTGAGTTATTGAGAGGCAGCCACCTTCCTCCACTTTCTCCCCTCTGGTGAAGCTCTAAGAGAGCACATTTCCTCTTACTTTCTTCACTAAAGTTCCTTGTATGAGTGTGCTCTAGCCTTGGAAGGTTGAAGGTCCAGCCATTTCTGAGTTGTGGGCTTGGTTTTGATTGAGAGAGCTGCTAACTTTGAGGTTGTGTGGTGTGGGAGCCATCTCCATGCCATTTGAAGCTTCAAGGTGCCATTTTGGTTGAGAAAAGACCAAGCTTTGGTCACCATTTCGTGGCTTGTGTAATCTGACTTCTTGGGACAGATTTGAGAGCTCCAAGAGCACCTTGTTCTGCTGAGTTTGAGCCGCCATATGTATACTTTAAACATTCCCTTTGAAATTTCATGAAAATAACTTGTTTGTGTCATGAAAAGAGATAACTTTAATCATTCAAGCTAAGGGTTGTTAATCTAGGGTTAATAAGTGATAATGAACATCTGTTTTGGGACAAAACTGAAACATGGATCATTGGAAGCCTTTACATTTCAGATTATGCAGAAAAATTATGCAAAAATCTGTTCTTCTCGCGTGGTAATCGATTACATTTCGTTGGTAATCGGTTACCATGTGCAGTAATCGATTACCCTATTTTTGGTAATCGGTTACCATGTGCAGTAATCGATTACCCTGTTTTTGGTAATCGATTACCCATTGTCAAAATGACTTGAAACCAGTTTTAATTCGTGGGAAAGTCCCCATTTGGGCATGATTCCCTAGGAAGTCAGTGTTACTGTTGGGAAACAGTAATACCTTTAATTGTGGGGCTTAATGCTTGATAATTATGAACTAAAAAAGATGTAAACGAAAAAGGAAATGTTGTCATAATGAAATGAACCTTTAGAGTATGGATAATGACGATGTTCCTGATATAAACAGACAGTGATTGTGCTGTTTGGTGACCTTGGGCCAGTGTGGACTCTTGGTTTGGACGGATAGCTTGAGAGGTAAGCTTTCGTGTCCTCGGTTTTGCCATTGTTGGTTCCACCATATCTCATGGAGGGATGGTTTATATGCATGATGTGTTTTCATGTATTGATATTTGAAATGTTATTGAGTTGTTAAGTGCAAATGCCTTATGATATGTATGTGTTGTTCCACCTAGACGGTAAGCCTGAGTATGTGACATCATACAATATGGTGATTCTGTGGGTGAGTTCAAGTGGCGTCTTGCACTGATTATAGGTTATAGACGTATGTAATTCCTGCATGTTCTCTGGCCAGTAGGATTTTGACACACATGACATGATTATATGCTGCATTGCACAGATTTGGAACTTATATTATTATACTGCTTTTGAACTTATACTTCACATGTAAATGAGCTTCGGGTGGAGAGATCCTTGAGGACCCCTTGTCTTACTGAGATTTCTTTTTAGAGATCTCACCCCACGTTTGGGGCATATTTTCAGGTTCAGGTACCTCGGGGGTTGATACCTCTAGCGGCAGGAGGCCGGAGTTGAGTTGATATGCATGCTGCTAGTTGATATGTCTGGATACTGATTATGTTTACCTTCAGTATATTGTTATATGACTTAAGACTTTGTTGGGCTTTGTTGCCGTATTAGGTGAGCATGAGAGTTGTCCATGCCACATTGATCTTAGTTATGCTTGTAGCTTTGAGTTGTATAAACTATCAGAATTTGTCCGATCTACATGTTGTAGTTCTGTGACTAGAGACACAATTTTTATATAATGAAGTATTTCAGTTAGTTGTTTAATTGCAATTCACATACAGGCAATGTTTTGAAAAAAAGACTAAGTAATCAACTTGGTTAATAATAATGACGTCATAATTGAAAAGAAAAAGTTAGTTCCGCATTTTAATTCAGCAGCGCTTAATACGATTACTTGATAACAAACCGGGTATACATGGGGTGTTACATTTTATGGTATCAGAGCACTTTCTAGGGAAAATCATGTATGTATTGCAATAACTTAAGATTTCTTTATGTGTGTTTTGTCTGTTGTGTTCTTTTGGGTTTTACTATGATGATTCATGTGTGACCACATTGTGTGGGCCTGATCAACTCATTCTTTGTGTAACTTGTGCAGAGTCATGGTATTGCCTCGGAGGGAATGAAAGACTAGAGAGGGTCAACCCGACCCCGTCCTGGCTGCATTGGCTGAGATGCAGGCGGCTCGACAAGCCGACCAGGAGGCCATGAGAATGGCAAACCAGGCTATACTGGATGTCGTTAGAGAGGCAAATAGGAAAGCCACATAGGATGTGCTGGGGCGAACTGCCTGGCGAACATGACCATGATGAGGGTCATGTTGGAGGAGATGAGGACTGGTCCTGTTGGTGGCCAGCATCCTTCTCATGCAAGAAACAAAGAAAGTTCTAGAGTCTTTCATACAGTGGGATGCACACTCAATAAAAATTTTCTGTATAGGCTCAAAACCTCATGGCTATGAATGCACAGTAATTCCCTTATTCTTTATCTTAAAAATTCTATCACTAAAGAGAATATTCAATGAATCATGAAAATCATTACATTGATGCTCATTATCAAAGAATTCAAGTAAACTCATCATCATTCTATGAATCAATTACTGATTAAAAATTCTCACCATTTTTCAATTTAAAAAAACACTGAGTAAAACATTCAAAATTTTCAGAAAACCATGGCTTGGGGTTTTTATTAATTAAAACTCTAAAAAAAATTAAATAAAAAAATTAAATTCAATTTGCATTAAAGAAAAAGAAAAAGGTTGAGATGATTTCCTGTACTAGCCGGATATTCTCTGTATACTCATGAAGTTTCTCCGGTCAATTAGCACTCCGGTCAATTAGCACTAACAGCTGATGAACTACGCGTTTCCCATTCCCAGATTTAAATGTTGTTGTCCTCAGCAACTAATTTAAATCTAAAAATATCATGTTTAGAGTTTAAGAACTAGTTGATTCCTCGTGAAACAGCATCAACAAAAACTATCTGTCAACATCGCTGAAATACCATACTGCAATATAGGGTTATCTCATACCATAAAAACACAATAACAATAATCCCAACAAAATAAAAACTGAAATAAACATAAAAATGGCTAAGGTGGTCAATCATCCAACTCATCATCCTCATCCTCTCGCAATATGGAGGGTGTCATGACTGTCTCCTCGCCATCCTCCTCCTCATCGTCCTGGCCCTCAGTAGCCGGAACTGTGCTGGTCCCTCTGTGTGCAGCATCATAGGTATCCTCCTCCTCTGATCCATCATAAGGCTCATGCTGGAAGGCTGGTAGTCCATCTGGCTGGGTAATGCTGAGGTATCTCATGATGTATGTCTGGTACTCGAGCTGTCTTCTCTGCGTGTACCGGTTCCTGCGCCGGATGAATCCTACCTGTGTCTCTAGAGCAGTCAGTCAACTTTCTACTGACCCTTCAGCAGCTGGTCCAGAAGTCTCGTCTGCCTGGGTTAGTGAAGGTCTAACTCGCCTCTGCCGTCCTGCCTGGGCTGCCTCTACCACGGATCCATCCTCCTCCACTGGTTGCCTTAATTTATCAGAAATCCACTTGGCATTAATTGTTGGCAGCAAAGAAATCTCTCTTCCACCAGTCATGGGAATCTTTACCCCTGCTGCCTTACACATATATTGTATCAGAGAGCTATAGCCAATGGATGCTTTCTTGCTATTGTTGTGGGCCATGTCATACAGACTGTCGGATAAGATCCTGGGTAGGTCTGTGGGCATTTCCTGCATAATCGCCCAAATCAACACCGCCCCCTTTACTACCACTTCAGTGTGGTTAGCAGAGGACAAGATGTTGCTGACAACAAAATGGTACCATACCTTGGCTGGATTGTACAAGTTCTTTAGCCACACTCTTTTAGGACGCCAGTCCTTTGTTTTGTCCCACTTTTCCCCTGGGTTTATGATGAACTCCAGGATAGGTTTGGCAGCCTCTATCTCATCTTCCTCATAATCAAGGGAAGTACATTTATTATAGTATGTGTAGGTGGTGACAGATGTCCTGTCACAATGGGCTATCTTCAGTAAATTCTGGATGGAGAGGGAGTCATATTTGATCTCTTTCCCCCTCACGAGGCTGACATATTGCTTCTCCACTCCTTCTTGATCTTCAATATAAGCATTGGAAAATATTTCCCTACAGATATATTCCCTTGTCTCTACTGGCAAGGTGCAGAAGTTCCTCCATCCCCTTCTTGTGATGTTATTGAAAAAATCAGGTTGATGTCCCATAGTGAGATGGAGAACCCTCTCCTTGCAGATTGCATTGCCTAGAACATGGGTGTGGTATCGCTCCTCATGAGCTAGGGACTTGAATCTTGGCGCCACCACATTTGGTGCAGGTTGTGAACTGGAACCGGTACCGGTTTGCTTTGTGCATTTTTGCCTTTTTCCTGTGTTCTTACTTCTTCCTGACATCCTGGAAAAAAAAACAGAAAATTTTTCTCATCATTCCCGATTCCCAGATTTGTTTTAAAGAATGGTTTTATCATGGAAAAATTGACAGTCATATGAGCTTGCATCATGTTACTTGGGAAAGTGGCTAGAATGCCTATGGATTTTTCACTACCTTATTTTAAGCATGAACCTTTTGCAGTGTAGAAGCAAATCAGAGTAATAATTCATGGTGTTAACAATGAAATCTTTTTACCTTGATGCACTCCATGCGATGGAAAGATTTTTGTGAACTACAAGCTTATGAAAATTCTATCATGACTACCCAACTATGATCTTGTTTGGGGTTTTCCATCCATTGAAGCGTTTCATCAAACAATTGTTATGCTCATGTTTACTTTCAACAAACTCTATCCTATTGGGTTAGAATATAGTGTTTCATGTACAGATGAATTCATTGCTTTCCCAATATCCATAACATTCAGTAAGTAACATGCCAATTAGTTTCCTAATGTCAAAATTACATTACTACTATCTCACCAAGTATACATACAAGTCAAAAGATCATTGTGCCATTTCATCGAACAATTTCAGTGCATTTACCTAAACTGATGTAACTAGCATGTGGTGCTTGTGGGTAGACCGTTCCAATGCATGAATGCTTTAAGGTTATTCAATTTCTAAACAAAATGCGTGAATCCCTAGTGCACTTAGCATTAAACCCTATAATCCCCCCAATTCTGAAATTTCCCTTAGAACCCTAACCTTTTAAATTGCATTGCATGAGAAGGGGAAGAACAATTGCAAATTCCGAATTTGTTAATATTGAAATAGGGAGAGAGATGCATACCTTGAGTTCTTATGAATGAGATTGAAGGAAGATCAACTTAAGAGGGAGATGAGGATTAGGTTGTGCGCAAAGGGGGGGTGAATTTTAGAGCTGAGGAAGAAATAGTGCGGGGTATTTAAAAGAAGATTTAAAAAAATTATGGGTCGTCCAAGCGCCCTCGAGCAGCCAATGCTGCTCTCGAGCGTGCGTTTCGTATTGCGCTTTTTCCTCCTTTGGCGCGCCTGAGCGCTCTGTATTGCGCTCGAGCGCTAAGGGGCAGGGAGTCATACCTGTGACTGAGGTTTTGCGGGCGTGAGCGGCCAACCGGGCGCTCAGGCGCGCTAAGTGCCAAAAATTTCCTATTTTCCCTGTTGGGACACGCTTGAGCGGTCATATGAGCGCTCGAGCGTTCCCTCGATTAATTTTTCATTGCAATTGGGCGATCGAGCGCTAAAGTGGGCGCTCGAGCGCTAAAGTGTGCGCTTGAGCGCCCACTAAGCCACTCAGATTTTTCTTTTTACTCCTCACTTGTGATCACCTTAACCTAACTATCTAATATTTTTGTATTTTCTTAATTATTTGAACTAAAGAAATTGGAAAACAACAAATTCTAGGGTTGCCTCCCTAGTAGCGCTTGTTTAACGTCACGAGCCTGATGTACCTGATTCACTTTACCTCTACAAGGGCAACCATGGTTGTTCCCCTGTCGATTTCTCTTCCCACGTATAATTTCATACGTTGGCCATTGACTGTGAAGCTTCTGTCAGAATCCAGTGGACTGATCTCTACTGCTCCATATGACTTCTTGTTCTTCACGATGAATGGTCCTGACCATCTGGACTTTAACTTCCCAATGAAGAAACAGAGGCGAGAGTTGAAGAGTAATACTTGATTTCCCACCTTGAAGTCTCGAGGTAGGATCTTCTTGTCGTGCCACTTCTTCGTCTTCTCTTTGTAGAGACTTGCACTCTCATATGTAGAGAGTCTGAACTCATCCAGTTCATCGAGTTGAAGAAGTCTCTTTTCCACTGCGGTCTTGGAGTCAAAATTGAGGTACTTGATTGCCTATAAAGCTTTATGCTCTAGCTCCACTGGTAAGTGACAAGCTTTCCCAAACAGTAATTTGAAGGGTGACATACCAATTGGAGTTTGAATGCAGTCTGGTATGCCCATAGTGCATCATCTAACTTCTAGGACCAGTCTCTTCGCGAACTTTCAACCGTCTTCTCCAGTATACGCTTCAGCTCTCGGTTGGAATCTCCACTTGACCACTTGTTTGCGGATGGTATAGTGTGGCAATCTTGTGTTTCACTCCGCATTTAGTCAGCACATACTCCCCTTGTCTGTTATCGAAGTGCGTTCCTCCATCAGTTATGATTGCTCGCGGTACCCCGTACCTGACGAAGATATTTCTTCTGAGGAATGCAATGACTACCCGAGAATCATTAGTAGGAAGAGCAACAGCCTCTACCCACTTGAAGACATAATCTACCGCAACAAGGATGTATCTGTTGCCATAGGAAGGGGAAAAGGTCCCATGAAGTCTATTCCCCACACATCAAAGATTTCAACCTCCAATATTTCGTTGAGGGGCATTTCATGTCTTCTAGAGATATTCCTTGTTCTCTGACATCTACCACACGCTTCCACAAACTTCCTTGCATCCTTATAGAGTGTTGGCCAATAGAAGCAACTCATCAATACTTTTGCGGCTGTTCTTTCTCCCGCAAAATGTCCACCGTAGCTGGACCCATGACAGTGCCATAAGGGAACTCTTCTCCGATCTTTAGTTCAGGTCCATCTTGAAGATCTTTTTCTTGAATCCTGGAGGGGTGATCAACCACCAAGTTCTCCACGCCTTTGTTGTCTCTGATCTCGAATTCAAACTCTTGAAGGAGCAGCATCCATCTGAGCATTCGTGGTTTTGCATCCTGCTTATTCAATAAATACTTTAAAGCAGCATGATCAGTGTAAACAATTACTTTAGACCCCAACAAATATGGTCTAAATTTATCAAATTCATAGACAACTACTAGTAACTCTTTTTCAGTGGTTGCATAATTCAATTGTGCATCATTAAAATTTTTACTAGCATAGTAAATCACATGCAAAAGTTTATCTTTTCTTTGTTCTAAGACAGCTCCTATGACATAATCACTAGCATCACACATTAATTAAAAAGGTAAAGTGAAATCAGATGTAGTGATTATAGGTGCAGTGATCAGTCTATCTTTTAAAATATTAAATGCAACCAAACATTCTTCTGTGAAGTTGAATTCCTCATCCTTGACCAACAGCTTGCATAGTGGCTTTGCTATCTTGGAAAAGTCCTTGATAAAGCGCATGTAAAAACTTGCATGACCGAGAAAACTTCGAATACCTTTAACATTAAAGGGAGGGAGAAGTTTCTCAATAACATATATTTTAGCTCTATCAACTTCTATACCATCTTTGGACACTTTATGTCCTAAAAATATGCCATCTTTTACCATGAAGTGGCATTTTTCCTAGTTTAAAACAAGGTTACTTGTAACAGCCCGTTGTACACCGGTATTGTTAACATTAATTATGATATTAAGCGCAGTTACAATCACAGCAGTTCATTTATAAAAATGCGAATAAACTTTTTCCGATTATTACGCGAGCATTTAAAACATAAAAGGCGTAATAATTAAAAGCTGTGACCGTAACCGTAAAATCTTACGGAAGACTTATTTAAACTATTTTTATAACTCACATTACTTATTATAAGTTACTAAGGAGTTCCCATAAACTCACTTAGCCAATTTCCAAACTTTACGTTTTTACCAATTCGGACATGTTTCTCTCTAAATTTTTCTGCGACCAAACCGATCGCAACCAAACTCTCTTCTCAGATTATATCTTTGTCTTACTTAATTCCCTTTTCAACAAGCTATCATATGCTCAATTCAGAGCTCATTTGCTCCGGTTATCGCCGTTTGAAGTTGGATCAGCAAATAGCCAAACAACCCCAAAAACAGCTCCAACCCACTCACCTTACTCGAATTACAGAACTCAATCCATTCAACCATTTGCTCTAAAATTTTTATCCTACAAACTAAACATCTCAAAATTCATTTTGATATATCATACGCTTAATTTGACTGAGAAACGAAGCGGGAATTAATTTCCCAAATCCGGTCCAGAATCTGCCTCAGGTGCAGGGGCACATGAGCAGTCCGTGTTCTCTATTTTTTTGAGGACTAAGATCAACCCATAATTTCCTCAAATTTTGGCACAAGGTAGAGAACATATCAAACTTCAAATGGCATATGGCACGTCCCTATTGGACCTCTATGGAGGGAGATATGCTCTCCCGAAGTTCGCCTAAAATCTGCCAATTCTACAGAAATTTCGCCAGAGTTTTCTTTGTTTTTTCAATAATCCCAAATTTGTAAAAATCATTTAAACCTCAAATGTACCTAATAATCACATGATAAGATAGTAATAATCCAATGGGTGGCACACACAAGGATCAACAACGCCTTGGGGCACTTACAACCCAATCCAGTTTATAGTCATTAGGCATATAGTTCATATTAATCATCCTTAAGTAGTTGCAATCACTAACACCTTTTTCATGCATATTTTCATCATACATGTAATCATACCCTAAAATAGGCCTAAGGCTCTTCCATCATAAATAGTCATGCATCAATTATGATTACAATATTGCTATACAATTTACAACTTGAAACTTAAACTTCAACTTACATTCTTCCAATATTACAACTTAAACTCAAATGACAACATAACCAAATACATAACTACTAGACTTAGGCAAAATGGCATGAACAAATATGCTAATGAAGCTCATACTACATACATATGAGATGTTCATGCCCTAAGTATAGCCTAGGCCACACGGCAAACAAAACAAAACATGAAGCACTCCAATGCTCACTCTACGGGCCTCTTGCCAGCTTCTCCTGCTCCACTGCTACCTCCTGAAATAATGCCCCGAGACGGGGTGAGATATACGAATATATCTCAGTAACCAAGAGGTTCTGGAGAAAACTCCACCCAATGGTTCGCTTCGATGGATATCAATAGAATAAAACAACCATTTTGAAAATGGGATATAGCAAGGGATTTAGAGAAATGGGGAATATAAAGAAACAAACTACGACGATACGGGATGGTAACCCCAATTCCACGTACGCCCTGGGCATATATAAGCCTATGGGTATCATCCAAGGTGTGGTCACAGAAACCACAACAATGACGCCCAAACCAAGCAAAACGCCAAAGACATTCCTAGTGTGCTCCTACCCGGATCACACACCATGACACGCAGTCAACTGGAACTCCCTCCTGGAGACCTATCCAGCGGAAGTCCGAAAATGCCCGAAGGCTAATAAAACTGTCTACTGGTCAGAGACTCGTTACCGCAGTACCCATAACAATAATGCATGCATGCTCATGTGTTCTATACTATTCATACACACTTCCTACCGTTGCCATCAACTGGCAAGGTGGAACAGAAAAGGGGAACAAGCCCCAGTACCAGGAGGTTACCTTAAGTAATTTCCTCACTAGCTCCGCAACAGCTTATCCCACAACTTGGTACACAGCGGAATGCCTACACAGAGGACATTCCCAATCTCTTATAATTCAAACAATACATGCTAATTTACAATTATACATGCCTTGAACTAAATACATACCTCAATCCACTTGGTCCAAGACCAAGGGTAACTCCCAGATTCATGTTTCGGGATTCAAGTCAACGTACGGCAACCTATACAATTACGTACATCCATCAGTATGCGTCAAATATTAACAAAACGCAAAATCACAAAAATCCTCCCTATCCTCCCTTGATGGTTCGGCCAATGAAGTGTAATTTTGAGATTTATTTTTCTAAATTTTCTTTCTCATTTTGTTACGTCTAATAAGGTTGTCAATAGGCCAGTTCAAGTGCCGGTTCGTCATTTTCGCGTCGGATTACATTAGAACGCGAAAACCGCAAAATCCCCCTTTTTTCCCTTGGAGGTTCGGCCAAGCATGTGTTAATTGGGGATTTATTTTTCTAAATTTTTTTTATCATTTAATAACACTCCCTTAGGTTGTTTAGAGGCTAGTTCAATCGTCGTTTTTCCGTTTTACGACATTTACACATCGTTTTGCGAAATATTTCACTTTGGGCTCACTTAGGTCCCTAAACACAATTCACTTTTCTCATTGATTCAAACACTTGCCAATCACAACACAACCCATCTAAGCACTATATAACTACACAAATCATCATCCAATTCATTTTTCAACACCAATTCCTCAATTTTTCCTCAAAGGTTCGAATTTTACCCTAAGGCATTCTAAATAATTTCTTTCTATTCTCAACTATTCCTCAACTCAACCAATCACATTATATCATCATTCTATCATACAACAACTCATTATCGACCTCACAACACGTTTTTCCAAAATTCCATGTCATGACCATCAAATTATTATAAGTTAAAAATAATCACATTTCACCTAAAATTTTCATTGCATTACTAGCACTAATACATCATTCTAAGGCATTATCATCTAATAGACATTTTTCATTTGAGCTCTCTAACACAACACATAACAAAATCCCTCTTTTAGGGTTCATACACATAAATCACAATTCAACCATTGAAATGTTGAAATAACTCACCCAAATGCAAGGCAAATGACTCCTCTTAAGTATACTCCACCATTGGAACATTTGAAAACTCCATGAACACCAAAATTCCCCTCCAAGTCGCGGCTAAAAATGGGCAGGATCTCCTCCCACACGCGATTTCAAGGCTCAAGAAGGGTACCAATGGGTTTGGAAGGTTCTTCCCAACAAATTTCAACACAAGAATGAAGTGATTTGGTGGAGAAATGAGTGAATAATGGGGAAAAGAAAAACTTGCATAGTGATGAAGGGGGAGGGGGGCTGACTCGGGTTTGGGGAGAGAGAAGAGGGTGAGGGTGATGATGAATAGTGGAGTGATGATGTGTCTTAAGTGAATTTTAAGTGGGGTGGGTCCCACGCCACCTCACGCGATTCAAAATGCGTCAAAACTCTCACTAAACGTTCGTAAATTCAAAGCCTATTCAGAAACTCTAATTTTTAACATTAACTATTCCACTTTAATTAGGCTTGATCAGATGAATTCAGAGTCCTCCATTCGTTCGGAGAAAACACTGTTGTTAAGCTATCGCGCGCGCCGTTGGCACGTTTCCCCAATTTGACTTCCTTTCATCAAATTTCATCAACAATCATATTTCCTAACTCATTAGACCATTTATAACTCATATTTGAAACTTAGAGCTCAAAATTCAACTGGCACGTTTTACGGTGCAATCGTAACGCGGTATTTTTACCCGCGAAAAACACTATTCACTGATTTTTTTGAAACTTGCCTGTCCACTCAATTTTTCGTTCTGAATCCATTTCCAGGGTTATTTTTACCATATGAGACCTTCTACTCAATTTTATCTGCCTAGGGTTGCGTGTTGGCTAATTACCGTTTTGCCCTTTCTTTGTATTTTGGCCTAATCTTTAGGATTTTCACTAATCCATCACTTGATTGCTCACTTAATATTTTAATTACTTGATTTAAAATTGTGAGGTGTTATATTCACCCCAACTTTTTAGAATTTTGTCCGCAAAATTAAATCATACTCATCCGCTAACTCAGGACACAGTCGGAGAATCTCATCCTCCCGCTCCCAAGTAGCATCCTCAAGTGTGTTCCTTTACCACATTACTTTTATCACAAGCATGATCTCCTTTTTATGATACTTATTATCCTTTGATCCTTCACAATCACTTGTCTCTCATGGTTCTGTGACCTTTTAAGTCACAATACTTTACACTTTCTCTGGTCTCCCGTTACCCTTTCGCTGATTTGTAGGTAATAATATAACAATATTACAGATTTTTCGGTATCAATTTACCTCATTCTCATCTTTATCCATCTTTCTGACCCAGTGTCGTTCTCAAAAGCATCTAATTGTTTTCATGCACATTCACTAGTTATTCCTGGAGTATTTCCAACTCACACGTTCTTTAGCACTTAACTTTTTTTCGTTGTCCTCACTGTTTTGACAATACCCCAACAACCATTTCTTTCCATTACTGTTACTACTCCTATCATTTCGTTGTTTTCTTGGCTTTCACCCACGCACATACTTTCTAGTTTCAAAGGCACTTTGTCGTGTCCTACAATTCCGACTCACATTAAATTCTATATTCATATACTTTACTTTTCCTTGTCACGTGTCTTCACCTCTTTTTAGGTACTCACAACTATATCTTTCTCTTCGTGATACGAAACTAACCATACTCATAATAATTTATATTTTCGATTAGCCCTATAAGGTCTTTCGACCACAATTACTCATGAAATTTTTCCATCTACAAACTCATATTCATAATTTACACTCATTGTTAAACTCTTTATTAGCTTAACCATCTCAACTTTACCAACTCAACCAGCTCAACTCCATACTTAGACCTCTCACAGTCTAAACACAACACTCATTAATGTCCTCCACATGAAGGCCTCATGTTTAATATTTTCTCCCACTGACTATTTTCAACTTTTATTCCACTCCGACGTTGCAACTTAACCATATGTTCCACTTATTTATACGACTTCTTCGTAATCATCGTCATTTAATCCTGGATGTCAAATTTAATATAATATCACCTTACAGTTTTACCAACTTTCACCAAATACATTGGGACGAATCATTTTTCCACACCCATTTCACTATTAACTGATGGACCACTAAAATGTCATGTCTCTCACATGCAAGTCTCATCTTATAGGAATCTTTGATACTTCATTATCAAGTCACATAAAACTAAATCCGTCATTGCCACTACTTATACAATTCACCATTGGTTGGTATATCAGTCTCTCGAAATATTCGAAGTTACCACAAGCACTCGACCATATATCATTAGTACCTAACCAAAACAACGTCAGCATTGTGCATTTTCCATACACTTTCCACCATAAGTGGTATATGCGATTATATATAACACTCCTCAATCTACTCCACCCGTAAGTCAGGCTATCAAATTTTAGGTAACCAATTACAATTCCAGTTTCCAACTATATTTACACATTCGTGCTTGATTCCATCACAATTTACCTTTTATAAGGGCTTATAATTCACCGTTTTAACCTGAATTCTTGATCATCACCAGCCTTCTTAGAAGGACACTTACTCCATCTGTCAACACTAAATCACACTATTATCTCTTTTATCATAAGGCGAGGATTCCAACAAACTTACCAACTCACTTGGAGCCGATATTATTTCATCGAACTTACTTTACACCCACAATAGTGCTTCACTATCACACTACAAAATTTTTACCCACTATACCTCATTTCTTATATCAAAATCTGACATATTTTGTTCATTTACAAACATCTGGCCTCATATTTTACGTTAATCACATGGAAGAACTCTCTCAATACAGTGGGTAACCACATTCACAGGTTTTAACCGCTTGAGCTCTTGCTGTCCTCAGGGCCCCAGATGTAATGACCCACCGATCAGAGAATCCACCCATATAATCCATGCAGTAATGATAACCTACCACCTGCTGACTGTGTTCTATCAGTATTCCCAACGTTTCTCATTTGTGCACTTATGTAGATCAACTCAACTATAATAGCAGTCTCATCACTGCGGGATACTTCCTCATCCCATATTACTCATATAACATAATAATAGTCTCTGGGAACATAATCCGCACGGAGATGGCTACACACTCCGGGCACATAAGCCGCACAGAGATGGTAATATCAAGTCTCATAACGTGCACCCAGTGCACAGAGGAGTTCATATTTATATCACATCTGTATACAACAGCAAACGTGTACCCAGTACACCGGGGAGTTCATACTTATAACATATCCGTATATAACGGCAAAACTGGTACTCCATACTCTCCAGATCACACCTGGACCCAGCCCATTTGGTGTCTGTATCACCTCTGTATATAACAACAAAATATCTTTGGTATATTCACATGGGCTATCCCCATAACCATAGTAATAGTGGTATAATATACACCTGTTATATATATAAGTCAATTCATTTTACTCTCTCATTTCATTCTTCTCACTGATAGTTTACATGTAAGTCACTATTATAATAATTCACATTCTCTTCGTAATTTCGTACACATTACTTAACTCTCAATAGTTCCTTCTGTCATGTTACTGTTCAAATCCATAGTCCATTATCTCTTCCTTGCTTATTCTTCTCACAAATTGTTTTCTCTTTTACTTTGACTATTCACTTGGCATAGTTCATAACATAATCTCTATTCCGCGAATCCAGAATTTTCTCAAAGTTCTGTACACATCTCACATATACTTCCCATCACACAGGGATCTTCTAAACATATTCGTCCTATCACAGAGGACTAATTTCACCTCGATCCATGCACTGGAAAATTATATCAATCCTTGCACTAACACTTATACCTCAACTCATTAACTAATCGTATCATTTTTGTTTTGACATTACACATTAGCTCCTTTGCTAAACACATAATTCCACACTTTATTGTAACTTAGTTCATACACTAATCACATGATTTCCCATCAGGTTACATTAGCTCATTCTCTAATCATACAATCTCTTCAGATACTTCCCATCATCGGGGATTTCATTCGGTCTCATTGTCCTTTTACAAAAATTTAATAATTTACCTCAACACGGATAATTAGGCGCTCAGGCCATCACAAGGTGTACATACATACATAGGTATACTAGCACTTAGGCCATCACTGGATTATCATACGTTTATTCATTAGAATAGGTATACTGGCCATTAGGTATTATTTACAATGAATTACAACATCCACAAGTAATTAGGCCATTTTAAATTACGATATTCATTCTTTGAGATTTCCAAGAGACCTCCATCATGGATCAATCCTCTTATGCTTCATAACACCTGAATCTCTACATAGTAGCCATTTCCAAGGAGAATTCCACACATTAACGCACACATATAATCATATTTGTTTCCTTCATGGCATATCGGTCAAGCTAGACCATTTTTCCGTTACGAACAATCATACTCTCAATGAACCTTGTTCAATGCCATCCATGG
Organism: Gastrolobium bilobum; assembly: GCF_033153095.1. Classification (NCBI taxonomy): domain Eukaryota; kingdom Viridiplantae; phylum Streptophyta; class Magnoliopsida; order Fabales; family Fabaceae; genus Gastrolobium; species Gastrolobium bilobum. Next base: position 102,769 of record NW_026897134.1, on the reverse strand, counting down.
CGATTCTCTCAACTTCTTCCTTATACATATAATACAGAATTAATTCATCTCGCCTATGTTTAATCAACACTACCTCCTTATGGGTTTAAATCCCATATTTCAATATATCTCAATTTAACAATTGACCAGCATTATAATTTCAAGTGGTCAAATCCCATAGGATTAATCATCAATTATTCTATTTATTTCTCTGCATGAACCATCTCAATTTGTTTAAGTGTACATCATCCATCAAGGACTTATAACTTCTAGTCAACATAAAATATTCAAACTCATGCCTAAGCATATCTGTTCACCATTTTCAATAATCCAACAGGTTCTAGATCTTTCACCTTGATGAAGTCCATCCACCACGTCCACCTGGACATAATTGTTTTTACTATACAACACATATACTTGGAAGTTTCACCAATACCACTTCCATACTATGGATTCATCTCAATTATATATCTTTATTATTCATAGTACTACAAGGTTCACCCATGCAATACCGTACATATCATAGATTTGTTTACAACTTTCACTTATAATCCAGCTTTATAATTTCATCTACAAGGTCAGACAAAATATTTAAGTCTGTTTCCCTTAAGTCCTATAATATTCATGTTTTACTTACTGCCATCTCTTGTCTATGGAGCAGTCAATACTACAGCCACGACATCAGGCTAAGGACTTACATTCGGTGCTTCAGGGTTGCCATGCAGGCTTCTTACGATGACTATGCATGTAACACAAAGGAATGGGTTGATCAGACCCACACTAAGGAATCACATATGCAGTAATCGATAAGAATCTACATACAACTATGCAACACACAACATAAATATGCATTATCAGAGTTCCCTAACAAAACTGCTCTGATACCATAAAATGTAACAGCCCGTTGTACACCGTTATTGTTAACATTAATTATGATATTAAGCGCAGTTACAATCACAGCAGTTCATTTATAAAAATGCGAATAAACTTTTTCCGATTATTACGCGAGCATTTAAAACATAAAAGGCGTAATAATTAAAAGCTGTGACCGTAACCGTAAAATCTTGCGGAAGACTTATTTAAACTATTTTTATAACTCACATTACTTATTATAAGTTACTAAGGAGTTCCCATAAACTCACTTAGCCAATTTCCAAACTTTACGTTTTTACCAATTCGGACATGTTTCACTCTAAATTTTTCTGCGACCAAACCGATCGCAACCAAACTCTCTTCTCAGATTATATCTTTTTCTTACTTAATTACCTTTTCAAAAAGCTATCATATGCTCAATTCGAAGCTCATTTGCTCCGGTTATCGCCGTTTGAAGTTGGATCAGCAAATAGCCAAACAACCCCAAAAACAGCTCCAAACCACTCACCTTACTCGAATTACTGCACTCAATCCATTCAACCATTTTCTCTCAAATTTTTATCCTACAAACTAGACATCTTAAAATACATTTTGATATATCATGCTCTTAATTTGACTGAGAAACGAAGCGGAAATTAATTTCCCAAATCCGGTCGAGAATCTGCCTCAGGTGCAGGGGCACATGAGCAGTCCGTGTTTCTCTATTTTTTTTAGGACGAATATCAACCCAGAATTTCCTCAAATTTTGACACAAGGTAGAGGACATCTCAACCTTCAAAATGGCATATGGAACATCCCTATTGGACCTCTATGGAGGGAGATATTCTCTCCCGAAGTTCGCCTAAAATCTGCCAATTCTACAGAAATTTCGCCAGAGTTTCCTTTGTTTTTCCAATAATCCCAAATTTGTAAAAATCATTTAAACCTCAAATGTACCTAATAATCACATGATAATACAGTAGTAATCCAATGGGTGGCACACACAAGGACCAACAACGCCTTGGGGCACTTACAACCCAATCCAGTTTATAGTCATTAGGCATATAGTTCATATTAATCATCCTTAAGTAGTTGCAATCACTAACACCTTTTTCATGCATATTTTCATCATACATGTAATCATACCCTAAAATAGGCCTAAGGCCCTTCCATCATAAATAGTCATGCATCAGTTATGATTACAATATTGCTATACAATTTACAACTTGAAACTTAAACTTCAACTTACATTCTTCCAATATTACAACTTAAACTCAAATGACAACATAACCAAATACATAACTACTAGACTTAGGCAAAATGGCATGAACAAATATGCTAATGAAGCTCATACTACATACATATGAGATGTTCATGTCCTAAGTCTAGCCTAGGCCACACGGCCAACAAAACAAAACATGAAGCACTCCAATGCTCACTCTACGGGCCTCTTGCCCGCTGCTCCTGCTCCACTGCTACCTCTTGAAATAAATGCCCCGAGACGGGGTGAGATATACGAATATATCTCAGTAACCAAGAGGTTCTGGAGAAAACTCCACCCAATGGTTCACTTCGATGCATATCAATAGAATAAAACAACCATTTTGAAAACGGGATATAGCAAGGGATTTAGAGAAATGGGGAATATAAAGAAACAAACTACGACGATACGGGATGATAACCCCAATTCCATGTACGCCATGGGCATATATAAGCCTATGGGTATCATCCAAGGTGTGTTCACAGAAACCACAACCATGATGCCCAAACCAAGCAAAACGCCAAAGACATTCCTAGTGTGCTCCTACCAGGATCACACACCATGACACGCAATCAACTGTAACTCCCTCCTGGAGACCTATCCAGCGGAAGTTCGAAAATGTCCGAAGGCTAATAAAACTGTCTACTGGCCAGAGACTCGGTACCGCAGTACCCATAGCAATAATGCATGCATGCTCATGTGTTCTATACTATTCATACACACTTCCTACCATTGCCATCAACTGGCAAGGTGGAACAGAAAAGGGAACAAGCCCCAGTACCAGGAGGTTACCTTAAGTAATTTCCTCACTAGCTCCGCAACAGCTTATCCCACAACTTGGTACACAGCGGAATGCCTACACAGAGGACATTCCCAATCTCTTATAATTCAAACAATACATGCTAATTTACAATTATACATGCCTTGAACTAAATACATACCTCAATCCATTTGGTCCAAGACCAAGGGTAACTCCCAGATTCACGTTTCGGGATTCAAGTCAACGTACGGCAACCTATACAATTACGTACATCCATCAGTATGCGTCAAATATCAACAAAACGCAAAATCACAAAAATCCTCCCCATCCTCCCTTGATGGTTCGGCCAATGAAGTGTAATTTTGAGATTTATTTTTCTAAATTTTCTTTCTCATTTTGTTACGTCTAATAAGGTTGTCAATAGGCTAGTTCAAGTGTCGGTTCGTCATTTTCGCGTCGGATTACATCAGAACGCGAAAACCGCAATATCCCTTTTTTTCCCTTGGAGGTTCGGCCAATCATGTGTTAATTGGGATTTATTTTTCTAAATTTTCTTTCTCATTTTATAACACTCCCTTAGGTTGTTTAGAGGCTAGTTCAATCGTCATTTTTCCGTTTTACGACATTTACGCATCATTTTGCGAAATATTTCACTTTGGGCTCACTTAGGTCCCTAAACACAATTCACTTTTCCCATTGATTCAAACACTTGCCAATCACAACACAACCCATCTAAGCACTATATAACTACACAAATCATCATCCAATTCATTTTTCAACACCAATTCCTCAATTTTTCCTCAAAGGTTCGAATTTTACCCTAAGGCATTCCAAATGATTTCTTTCTATCCTCAACTATTTCTCAACTCAACCAATCACATTATATCATCATTCTATCATACAACAAATCATTATCAACCTCACAACACATTTTTCCAAAATTCCATGTCATGACCATCAAATTATTCTAAGTTAAAAATCATCACATTTCACCTAAAATTTTCATTGCATTACTAGCACTAATACATCATTCTAAGGTATTATCATCTAATAGACATTTTCTATTTGAGCTCTCTAACACAACACATCACAAAATCCCTCTTTTAGGGTTCATACACATAAATCACAATTCAACCATTGAAATGTTGAAATAACTCACCCAAATGCAAGGCAAATGACTCCTCTTAAGTATACTCCACCATTGGAGCATTTGAAAACTCCATGAACACCAAAATTCCCCTCCAAGTCGCGGCTAAAAATGGGCAGGATCTCCTCCCACACGCGATTTCAAGGCTCAAGAAGGGTACCAATGGGTTTGGAAGGTTCTTCCCAACAAATTTCAACACACGAATGAAGTGATTTGGTGGAGAAATGAGTGAATAATGGAGAAAAGAAAAACTTGCATAGTGATGAAGGGGGAGGGGGGCTGACTCGGGTTTGGGTAGAGAGAAGAGGGTGAGGGTGATGATGAATAGTGGGGTGATGATGAATAGTGGAGTGATGATGTGTCTTAAGTGAATTTTAAGTGGGGTGGGTCCCACGCCACCTCACGCGATTCAAAACGTGTCAAAACTCTCACTAAACGTCCGTAAATTCAAAGCCTATTCAGAAACTCTAATTTTTAACATTAACTATTCCACTTTAATTAGGCTTGATCAGATTAATTCAGAGTCCTCCATTCGTTCGGAGAAAACACTGTTTTTCAGCTATCGCGCGCGCCGTTGGCACGTTTCCCCAAAATGACTTACTTTCATCAAATATCATCAACAATCATATTTCCTAACCCATTAGACCATTTATAACTCATATTTGAAACCTAGAGGTCAAAATTCAACTGGCACGTTTTACGGTGCAATCATAACGCGGTATTTTTACCTGCGAAAAACACCATTCACTGATTTTTCTGAAACTTGCCTATCCACTCAATTTTTTGTTCTGAATCCATTTCCAGGGTTATTTTTACCATATGAGACCTTCTACTCAATTTTATCTGCCTAGGGTTGCGTGTTGGCTAATTACCGTTTTGCCCTTTCTTTGTATTTTGGCCTAATCTTTAGGATTTTCACTAATCCATCACTTGATTGCTCACTTAATATTTTAATTACTTGATTTAAAATTGAGAGGTGTTATATTACTCTCTTGACATCTTTGTAAAACACATGATACATTTTCTAAACAAGTGTCAAAAGAGGGGCCAAAAACAGGAAAGTCTTCCAAGAAGATTTTAATAGATTTTTCAATCATTTCAGAAAAGATAGAAAGCATACACCTTTGAAAATTCTTCGGAGCATTTCACAACCCGAAGGGCATCCTTCGGAGCATTTCACAACCCGAAGGGCATCCTTCGGTAAAGCGAAGAATCCGTAAGGGCATGTGAATGATGTCTTCTCTTGATCTTCTGGAGCTATGTTGCAACTTTAGCAAGTGTACTAGTCGTACAAGTAATAAAATGATAAGTAAAGATCGTTCCCACGAGAATTTGTGTTCAAACACCAACTAACCATTTATAATTAAGTTGAATCAAACAAGAATTCATTGAATGCATTGATAATTGTCACCAGAAATTGAATTGTATTTGGACTTGATAAAATAACTAAAATGTGAATGATAATTTTACAACAAGTAGTAAGAAATCAATGTCCCTCAACCATAAACTTATGTAAGAATCAATCCGATTATGAATTATCTTCCATGTGATGTCAATCAACCTTTTTATTATCACCAAGATTGTAACATCCCGCATAATTAGGAACTTCTATAAATTATAATTAAGAATGCATAGCATGCTTGGAACTCGAATTAAAGTTAGTTTAGAGTGGAATTAATTTAAAGTAGGAAAATGATTGTTATGGCCATTATAAGTGATACATAATTATGTAGAAATTTTAAGAATTCAAGATACTAGTTAAAAGGGAAGAGTATTGCATTAAATTACCATATAGGTAGGGACCCTAATTATTAACTAGTGGATATATAAAATTACATACATTAGTATCTATATGTAATTAATATGTATATATATATATATATATATATATATATATATATATATATATATTACATGAGATGAGTGACTTATTAGGAAAATAATGCTAGATTTTTAGCCTTGTTATGCGTTGACTATAGAAGTAAAGGAAAGGAAAAAAAATTAGTTACTAGTATTAGAGACCTAAGTAATCCGATTGGCCACCCCATGCAGCCAATAAGGTGAAGGTAATCCTATTGCATGAAATCCTATTGGCCTTTGACAGCCACATCTTCTAGCACCCAATGAGACTAAAAAGAAATCTAATTATTATGCTCTTACTTGTAATTTTTGGATAAAAATGCTGACCTCTCATCCCCACTGCATTGAATCAAACATATCCTCTTACCTTCCCTCACCGGACGTCTAGTGGATGAGTGGTGAAATCTGGATGCCTATTTTCTAATGAGTCTCAAGCTATCTCTACCCTTTCAGCTCATCATTGTCCCTGTACGCTTAATGGGAGGAAACTAAAGTTCCTTTCTGGTCAAGGGTTCAGACTCCTAATCAATGTTATCTTCCTATACCTCTCCTTCCATGCGCACAACAAAGACCCAAACAAGGACCGATGGTCATTTGGATTTAGGATCAAAGCTCAGCTCACCTCTCCTTCTTAGTTGCACGCCTCAAGGAAGGGCATTAAGACAAACCATGCGTACATCCCCTTCCTCCCTTTTCTTTCCAAGCCGTGGGTTCTTTGAGAATGTACAAAACGTCCAAGCAGTTTCTAAGCACGGAGGTATTATATTTAATTACTCCCTTGTTCCTTCGTATTATCCTCACTTTGATGGAGGGCCTCTGCATACAGGCTGAAGTCTATACCCCACTGCCTTCTGTTCCTTGTGCGCACAAATTGCACAAGAGGGAACAAATGAACTCTGTTTCGTGGAGCCTAGGGAGGGAGAAAGGTTGATCATTGACTAAATTGTGGTCGTTCATGTGTTTGCAAGTAGAAGTAAGTATAATATTAAACTCTTCCTTGCTCTTGGATTGTTCGGCCCTCTTGTATGATAGGAGAATAAATTATTGTGGCCATCTTTACTCCTTTAACCATATAGTTATGTGCAACATTAGGATTGGATGCATGTGAACCTTAACCGAAAATTAGGAACTTGGAAATAACCCCATATAAATTGTTGAAGTAAAACTTGGTGCACATAAATTTTGCCCTTTTGAGTAGCTCTTAGGAAATAAAATTTATTTTTGTAACCCTTTCATTAATTCTGTTTTAAAACGTGAACTAGTGTGCATACATGCCTAAAAACAAATTTTTGGAAAATTGGAGTATATCTCTTTTATAAATATTGGTAGAAAGGAAGTGATCTGAAAACTATAGAACTGGCCTGGAACAATTTCTGATTTGCTATCCGTATATAAGTAGGTGCGCATAATTCTCAAAGAATAGACTGAAATTCTGTTTTGGGATAAAATAACTTGGATTGGATTATGGCTTGTTGAAAACTCTACCTTAGAAATGATAACGTGAACTGGTTTGAGAACTGTTGGAAATTTTGTCTTGGAAATATGTTTTGTTCGAAAATTATGGTTTTGTCAATTGATATCTATTAAGAAAATAAATTAAGGGCAGAAAGCTGCCAACATTGAAGCATAATAACTTGGTCAGAAAACTAGAAATTGAGAGATGATAAATTTGAGTTTAAGCCTCTTCTCTTCCTTTTGTTTCGGTCACCAATTACCTGAAAGAGAAATATATAAGTGGCTGAAATTTTAGGCAATTTGATAGTTCTGTTTCCGGGGCTACGGAACTCCGATTGAGCTATATTTTATATGTATGCGTAGCCCTAGATGTGCACTTCCTTCGTAACAAAGAAATTTTTTGTAAACTGTTAAGACCAATTTTATATAAAAATTTTAAGTCAGGCAGGTTTAAGAAGAAAGTTTCATTTTCGCAGTAATGATTGTATGCAGAATTTTAGTTGTTTAACCTATGGATTCTGACTTAAGTTTTACACATAAAGTATTTAATGAAAACCTTTGTTGTAACTATGTGGGAACCGATTCAATTATTTTACACGAATATTTCACACAAATTATTTTAAATTAATGGCAGAAAATTCGCTTAGTATGTGGACCTGGAAACCGATCACAAATCAAGGATTAGGAGGATGGGACAATCGTGTAATATGTAGAAAATAAACGTGATAAATTCTGATTTGATGTATGTATTTGTTTAGGTGCACAAGTTCTTAGATAATGGGACTGTTCGATGATGTTTGGAATGCTTGATTTAAAAGTAAAGTGCCAAGGTATGTGTTAGGCGGTATTACCTAATGTGACTATTGGCTAGTGTATGGAATTGTGATGTGTTGCTCACATTTGTTCTATGTATGTTATGATGATGATGAGCCAATGGTAAGAATATGAAAGGATAATATGATATATGCATGCATTTTACATCATAATACATTTTTCTGTTGGGTGCGATTGCATAACATGGCATGTATACTTGATTCATGACATCTTGAATATATATATATATTTGTATTGAGGACATGTGACTGAGCATGCATCATATAGGCATGCCTGGTACCAGGAGAGGGGACATTTGGCTTCAGTCCGCATAGGTTCCACAGTGGGATTCACCTTTATGGGAGCCATTAGGAATACCCACTGTGATGCTACGCGCACGACGGTGCTATGAGCGTAAAGGAAAAAGGGCGTTATATACGCGTTATGATATATGATGAAAAGGATTAAATGTTTGAAGTGACTATTTATGATTTTGTGCCTAGTTAATATTGTTGCATTATGGTTTTGTTGCCACACTACTGGGATTTTCTCTCACCCCTTTGGGGCTGATATTTTTACAAAATGGCAGGAGGACGTAAAAGCTTTTGAGGACTTGGATATTTGCTGTTGGCTTCTACTGTTTGGGCATGCTGCTATTGATGTGATATTTTATGGATGACTGTATGAAATTTGAGAATCTTTTATTACTGTGAACTATGATTTTATTATTGCATTACGATTTTATGACCAGCAAGTATTTTGGAAACAAATGTTGAAACGTTTGCGAAAAAGATTTTCACATGTTATCTAAATGATGAGTTTTGAAAAGTCTTTGCGAGCACTTTGTAAGTTGTCGTACTGGGGCTACGGACCTCCGATTTTCTTATAATTTATATGCACGCGTAGCCCCAGGTGTCTAGTTTCATTATATATAAACCTTGCAAAGAAATTCGGAAAGATCGATTTATTATGAATTTTACCAGCCAGGACATTTGAGATATTTCCACTACTTTCTCTCTTATTATGCGTGTTATGTTTCGAGGGGCAAACGAACTCCAAATCACTATTATTTTATATGAACGCGAAGCCCCGGATGTCTAGTTTCTAGATTACAAAGAATATTTTTATGAATCGTTGAAGTGAATTTTATACGAATTTTTAAAGACAGCAAGGTCTGCCAGGAAAGTTATATTTTCAGTAGTTGAGACATTTTGAAAGTATAATTTTATTTTTGTGACGAACCCAATTTCAATTATAAGTTTTAATTGCCATTGTAAAAGTGATTTTCAGTCTCTAAAATATGATTAAAGAACTCTAATCCGCTTAGTAAACAACTCTCTTGGATGCATACAAGGGAGGGTGTTACAAAGATGTAATCCCTTACTACCTTGGTTGATACATTAATCAAGAACCCCAATCCCTTGGTAATTCCCTTCTTAATACATACATTAAGCACTAAGATTTTAAAGATTACATCAGAGTCCTAGTTCCAATCCCTTGAATACTAGAACACTGATGATGAAATTGCCAGTTACAGAAATAATGTAAACATTCATGTTCTACATTACTCCCTTAATGGAAAGAATTGACAAAGACAATTTCATATCATCACATAAAAGATAATCATAATATTCAATCAACCATACATAAATTCATCTTTGAGTTCCATTGAGATCTAACTACAAAGGACTCTGCTCAGACATAGGAAAAGAAATAACAAGAGAAGAGGAAAGATCAAACTCCATTGTCATGATGTTGAATCTTCAACCTTCAATCACAATTACATAAAGTACACTAAACTAATACAAGACTAGGACCTAAGGAATTTAGAAATTCAGAGAAAAAAAAGTCAGGTCAGATCTATAAAAGATTAGATCTGATCCCTCCTTTTTCAAGTGTGAAGACCCCTTGCCCTTTTATAGTTTACAAGTTCAAAAACTGAAATAACTTCCAGAAACTGACATGGGCGCTAAAACGTTCCTTGTTGGACATTTTAGTGTTCATCTTTGACGGATGCCCAACTGCTTTCAACTGTCCTCAGCGCTAAAACATTTGACTTGACCGTTTTAGCATTCAAGACCCGAATCTTTTTGAACAGCAGAGTGCTAAAACTTTTGCTTTTGCCGTTTTAGCGCTCGGCACCAGCACTTTTTGGCTTCATTTTGCAGCAGCGCGCTAAAACGTTTGCTTTCGACGTTTTAGCGCTCAACACTTGAATTCTCCAATTTCTTCAGAATCTTCTCCCTTCTCTCTTTTGCTTCTTGAGCTTCATTTTCCTACAAGAACAATGTAAATTTTCAACACAACTTTCAGAACTTGTATTTAGGTCTTTCCAGGACATTAACCCTCTTTTCCATCCATTTAATCACATAAATTAAGCTAATTCATGCTTTAAAACCTTATAAACCAAGGGTTTATCACAATTTCCAGATTTGAACATTGTTGTCCTCAGTAATGAATTAAAAACAGAGAAGGAATTGAGATTCTTTACAGATGAAATTCATGAGGTTAAACTTCAATTGATAGAAGATCAACATTTCATGATACAAGCTTATAACCATGTAATCTCTTATTTCCTATGATTTGCTCAACATCATTTGTGACTTTTCAACAGATCAGTAGAGATGATATACAGAGACTTCCAAACAAAACACCCCTTCACTAGGAACTTCTCAAAAATTGTGAGAATTTAACTCTCTTGCACTCTAGTGTTTAAGGGTGCACTTATCATTCAATCTTCACTGTACTCAAACTACCATAGGCTTGCTCATCTTCTCACTTTTTATAGTAACAATGATCCATAGAGCAGATCAAAAAGGTCTTTGTATAGTTGGCAATATGGCTTGGTATGTGGCTAGACTAGAGGTAGAAGTTATGTTAAAGGAAGGGTTCAGATTAAATGAATCAGATTCAGATAAGAGGAGGATCACAGTTGTATTAATCCATATTCTTCTTAATTCTCCCAACTTTCTTCCTTTTCATTCCTTGTACCTTCTTTGAACCCTTCTTCCTCCTTTTTCTTTCAGACACTTTGTGTCTTTAATTCCCTTTTTTACTCTTTCTTTCTCCTTTTTCTACCAGACACTTTGTGTCTTTAATTCCTTTTTCCTTTTTCTTCCTTCTTTATGTATTTCCAACATTTTGTGCATTCATTTATTTCAGGAAACATTTTTCTCCCAACAGAACTTTCATCCATTATCACTTATCTAAAACTTTTAATCTGAAGGATTGGAATGAATGTAGGCTCTTGGTTTTATAGACAAACAGGCTTAAGCTTAAGGGTTTCATGCAATGGAAACATTAAGGTTGGTCATTTAAACTTTCTGGTTCAAGAAGGAAGTGCCTAAATCATTTCTACACTACACATCATAAACCATTTCAAGCAAGAGACAGGGAAAGTTCTAGAGTTATTCACGCAGTGAAGTGCTCTATGAACAAAATTTTCTGTATAGGCTCAATTTCTCACAGTTTAGAGTGCATGCTTGACTTTCTCTATATGAGTCACAACTAATCTCTCTACTCTTTCGCATTGAATGAGTCATGCCATCATTTCATTTTAGTTCAACATGCAAGGTATAAGATTGTATCCTAAATTTGATCAATCATATAAAACTTTTATCAGTCTAATCCTCATGGAATTCCATATAACAACTGAAATCCAAATTCAATATCACAACTAAAATCCAAATCACACAAGAAAACTTAGAAAGGAAAAAGATTGAGATGTTTCCCTGTTCTGGCTCATCAATTTGTGTGACATCTCCATAAAGTTTGCATGCCATTCAATCACACCCAATTCCAAGATTTAAACGTTGTTGTCCCTAGCAACTAATTTAAATCTAAAATAGCAATTGATCACTGAAACACATTCATATATAAACCAATAGCTTCAGTACTATCGCAATATGCATCATACAAAAGTAAACTAACAACAAAATAAAACTAAAAGAAACTAAAATCCTAATAACAGAAACTAAAGAGGAGTGAAATCAAAAGTAAATGTGGGACATTGATGTTAGTATATGGATGTCCTAGAGACAATCTTTTGATTAGACTAGGACATATGTTGACCTTTTTATATTGTCGCAAATAAATAATAAGCACTCTTTATCCTGTTTCATATTTTGTCTCAATATTATTGTTAATATATTATATGAGTAACTGGATAAACCCCTTGGAATAAAATAAGTATCTATTGAGTATCTGTGATGAGATAACGATCATGAGGATTTAAGGATACCAGATGTTTATTCCTAATTTTATGTTCCTAGTCTAGAGACACTGAGAATGGGGATCAGTAATCTCGAGTAAGACTAGCAAGACTTATCTACTTGTATTCGGATACAAGGTAAAGACCTCATGAGCTACAGATATGGAGATGTCTTAGCTAAAGTCGCGGGTGGACCTATAAGGGTATAGCTCGCACTGAACAGACCCACAAAGAGACTCTATGAGGAAATCTTACAAAAGTATCATTAGAGCAGTCTCTTAATATTTGGGTATGTCTTTCCTTAGACCATAAGTTGTCACCTAGACTGTGTTCTAGATGACATGTTTTGATTGTATACCTCGTCTGCCTGAAACATGGAGAATCATAGGTATACTTTTGGGCATATCCTGAAAGTGCACAGGCCTAGGGTGATAAGCTGAAAGAATTCGTCAAATCTCTGTAAGAGATTAGGTTATCTGTAAACCGGAGAAATCGGGATGACATTTACAAGACTCGGGAATCTATGCATAGTAAAAGAGGTCATGAGATGATCTGCCTTTAGAGTCAGTAAATTGAAGATTCCCTATTTCGAATTAAAGCTTACCCTAAACCGCAAGGGTTGATACGTAACCTCACCCTAGGTTTAATGGAAAGGTAACTGAGACAAAAGGAAATGCATACGGCAACCAAATATGTGTAACAGGATGATCAAGTCATTAATCTAACTAGTTCTGGGGCAACAAAGCATTGCTACTGCTCTGTGTTGTCATTAAATGGGTTGTGGGCTTGTTGGGCCCGGGCCCATTTATGTCAGTGGCTATGTTGGACCTAATGGGTGACACACTAACACCTTATTGTCATGATGATCTAGCATTAAAGTTATTGGGCCTAATAATGGTTGTTAGCCCAAGAAGAAGTTTGGAAGCCCACCTAAAAGGGAAAAGGGCGCATGGATCATGTATGGGCTTGGATGGTCCAAGACATTACTAATTAATTTAATTAGTTAAATTAATTATCAAATATTTAAATTTTAAATTTTGAATTTTGAAATTTGAATTGAATTTTGAATTTGAAATTTGAAATTTGAAATTTGAAATTTGAATTTTGAATTTTGAATTTGAAATTTGAATTTTGAATTTTGAATTTGAAATTTGAAATTTGAATTTTGAATTTTGAATTTGAATTTTGAAATTTGAATTTTGAAATTAGAATTAAATTTTGAATTTAGAATTTAAATTTTGAATTTGAATTTTGAATTTAAATGTTTGAACGTTTGAATTTGAATTTGAGTTGGCTATGAAAAGTTGTTTCATAACAAAATGATAAGATAAGATCTTGTTGGAACAAATCCCTTGTATGAAGAGCACTTCAAATATATGACTCTGACCCTTCAAATATAAAGCACTTCATTATGTATTTGGGTTTCATTAATACTTGCAAGTAACTCATTCTCAATTCTAATCATTTCAATATCACACATTCTTCCTACAAAGAAATCAGTTATCCTTAAGTCTCTAAACTTTTCAATCACCTCATTATCTCACATCATCATACTAGTCAGACTAATAGATTTTCTACTCAACGCATCTGCCACCACATTAGCTTTACCCGGGTGGTATTTTAGTTCAAAATCATATTCTTTTAATAATTCCATCCATCTACGCTATCTCATGTTAAGTTCTTTCTAATAAAATAAATATTTCAAACTCTTATGATCACTAAACACAACAAATTTCATCCCATACAAGAAATGCCTCCAAATTTTCAGTGCAAACACAATTGCAGTCAACTTCAAATCATGAGTCGGATAATTTTCTTCATGAGGCTTTAACTTCCTATATGCATAAGCAACAACACTCCGATTTTGCATCAATACACAACCCAATCCTTTCTTTGAAGCATAATAGCACAATTCAAATTCACCCTCAGGATCTAGAAGAGTCAGCACAGGAGCTGTAGTCAATCTCTCTTTCAGAGAAAGGAAACATTGTTCACATTCCTGAGTCCATACAAAAGGAGTATCTTTTCGTGTGAAACGGGTTAATGGCAACACCAATGTAGAAAAACCCTCAATAAATCTATGGAAATAACCGGCTAAACCCAGAAAGCTTCTTATTTCAGTCACAGTCTTAGGTCGTTTTCAGTCACTCACCGGTTCTATTTTACTTGGATCCACTGCAACACCATCAGCAGAAATCACATGACCCAAAAATTGTACCTCAGATAGCCAAAACTCACACTTAGACGGTTTGGTATACAATTGTTTTTCTTTCAACACTTGTAATACAGTCCCTCAGATGATTTGTATGCTCTTCTTTACTCTTAGAATAGATTAAGATGTCATCAATAAACATAATAATAAACTGATCCAGGTATGTTTAAATATGTCATTCATGTAATCTATGAACACTGCAGGAGCATTAGTAAGTTCAAATGGAATCACCTGGTACTTAAAATGTCTGTATCTAGATTGGAATGGTATTTTTGGCACATCTTCAGACTTAATTCGGATCTAATGATAACCAGATCGAAGGTCAATCTTAGAGAAAACACAAGCACCTCTAAGTTGATCCAAGAGATCATCAATTCATGGCAAAGGATACCTGTTCTTGACAGTAACCTTATTAAGTTGTCGATAGTCCGTGCACAGTTGTATGCTACTATCCTTTTTCTTTACAAAAATCGTTGGTGCTCCCTACGGGGACCTATGATGCATCGTCAGTGACACGTGACACGCGACACGATACGACACGACACGCCGACACGTAAATTCTAAAAAATGTCATATTCTGACACATTAGGACACGTTTTGATATTAAATAATATTTTTAATATATATAATATAATTTATATTTAATACATATAACAGCCCATAATAAGTCATATAACCAATCAAATTTTCAAATTTTATAACATAAATATAAACAAAGTTAATTTTTCATGTTAAATATCATAAGAGAAAAAATTGATTTAGAAATTATTTTTTCTTGTTTAGTTAATAAAATAAAATTTAGCTGTAAAAAAAACGTGTCGGATGCGTGTCGGAGCGTTGACAACGTGTCGGAAAAAGTTAACTGCGTGTCGAAAAAATGTGTCGGAACGTGTCGAAGCATTGATCGCGTGTCCTAAAATGTTGACCGCATTTCGGACGCGTGTCAGAGCATGTCCGTGTCGGACACGTGTTTGACACGCATATTTTTCAAAAAGTTGCGTGTCGGTCCATAGCAGACAGGGACACACTAGGTTTGATGAGATTCTTTACAGAAAGTTCTTCAATGTGCTTCTTCAGCTCTGCCAATACCAATGGTGACATCCAATATGGAGCCAAAGAGATAGGCCCTACACCAAGCAACTGATCAATGGAGAATTCAATCTTTCTCTCAGGTGGAAATTCTGGTATCTCATCAGGAAACACCTCCACAAACTCATTCACCACCGAAATATTTAGAATATCTTCCTCTTTCTCTCCTACAAGACCACCCACAAATACAAAACCCAAAGCCCCAGCCTTCAAAGCCTTAATAGTCTGACACACAGATAAGTAAGGAGAAGGGTTAACAGTGGGCTCTTCAGGAGATAATATTAACTTCTTCCCGCAACAATCAATCATTGCGCAGTTTTGGGCCCCAAAGTATTCCTTCATCTTTTACACCTCTGAACTTGTGTCAGTCACTTAGTATGAAGGAGTAATCCTATGTACGAGCATCCCATCTAAGTTAACCTCAATAACTAATGATTTAAGCTTAAGTAGTGAATGGTTTAGCATGTTTTAAAAAAAATTATCTCATTATTTTGCTAGCCTTATCTAATGGTTAAATCTCTAATATAAGTGCAAACTCTAAAAGTTAATGAAACGCTTGTGGACTATTATTAGTTGTGCTTCATGACACAAATGAGTAATTACATTTGGTACACTGGGGATGTTGCAGAATAGGAACAACAATAATATCCATGCTCCAAATAGGAATAATGAAAATCCAATACAACTAGTAACCCAAAAGTTAAGTCCTAATTTCCAAAGATTATTAAAAGTTGAATCTCTCCATATTTCAAGGCAAAGGACTTAGATCATAATCATAATTGACAACCATTGGTTCGTAATGACTTGTTCAAATCATACTAAAGGAAACTATGATTAAGAGTTTGGTTTGGATCAACATTTTTCTCTCTAAGAAGCTAATTTTTTTTTTTAAAATTAAATTGATTTTCACTTTATGTATAAATTTGGATGCGACTTTTGAACCAAAAAAAAAGTTAAAAGAAAAAAAAAGCTAAAAGGGTATTAGATCTGGATATATATTATTATAATCCAAGGCCCATTCTGAAAGCCTTCATCCTTAAGCAAATATTGCAGTCAACAAAGGCTGCTACAATAAAACTCATCTCAGCAAAGCTCCTCAACATTAAATATGACAGCAATACTACTTTGGCACCAAGACAAGCAAACTTCACCTTATCTCAGCCACCTACAGTAACCAATTAGAAACTTGCCGCCTCACCACTTGCAAATATGGTCATCCCCCAAGCTACTCATCTCTCCACTATAAATACATATGTCTCAACACTAAGGTACACATCTTCTTCTACATAATGAAATATGCTTGAACCATAACTGACTTGAGCGTCGGAGTGTCTTATAGGTACACCCCCATCTTGTTCCATTGAAGACACATGAGTTAAAGCTACTTAACTGCAAGATGCTCTGACCCAAGGCGGTTCTAGGCCATTTATGTAGAGGAAGATCACATGATCGGCCCAGTTGTAAAAACGTGTTCTGATCATTGGCGCCGTCTGTGGGAATCTATCATTTAGAACCCATCATTTTCTCAATTTAAAAACATGGTTGATACCAGAAGCAAATCCCAGAATGGCTCCAAAGGAAAGCGGAAGGAGACACCTGCCTCCCGCGAAAAATCAGCTTCGTCGGTGGCACCACTTTCCACCCATCAAGATAACCCACCGACGAACCAGCACCTGCTGGACCTTATCATGCAGTAGAATAAAAGAATTGCCCACCGAAATCGGGATCTAGCTCGACTGAAAAAAGTACAAAAGGCTAATGAAAGAAATCATGGAAAAGAAAAAGAAAAAGAAAAAGAGCCTGCGAATGAAAGAAATCTTGAAAATTCTGGTGACAGTGAGCCGATGCAAGAACATTCTACGGGCGATTTTGGACCTTCGGGTCACAAAAACAAAAAAGGTGAAGAAATGAAGGATACTAACGAGAATTCTCATGGGAAATCTAGGACAATTTCTCGAATCCTCCACCCGTTTACTCCATGTATAATGAACATCCCAATCCCTAGAGACGTCAAGATTACAACTGAAAAGTACAACGGGAAGGGAGATCAGCAGGAACATCTAGAACAATTCCAGACCAACATAATGGCACAAGATATAGCTGATCCGATAGAATATCGGTTGTTCCCAACAACCTTAAAGGAGACTGCACTCAGGTGGTATTCCGCGCTATCACCCAATTCAATACAAAGTTGGGAGGACTTAACTAGCCAATTTCTTATACGGTTTGCAACAAGCAAAGCGCAATACATTGCGCGATTACCTCAACAGATTCTTTGATGAAGCACTCCTAGTCAAAGACTTGGATCAACAAGTCTCCCTACATCTCATTATTGAATGATTACTGGAAGGCCCTTTCTCTATGTCGTTAGCCAAACAGCGACCACGTACCATTGAAGAATTGCGTGCGCGATCAGAAAAATTTATTAATTCAGAAGATTACAAGCGATCACGTGAAATTTCCAATACCAAAGCAGACATAAACAATTTTGAAAGAGATGCCCAAAAGAATGGTCAACGGAAGTTCCGTGAAAAAAGAAAATGGGAAAGGTATGACAATTATACTCCTTTGAACACATCCCAGAGACGGATTTTTAAAGAGGTATTTCAAACGGGTTATGTGCGCGTTAACAAACCTTCCCCAATGAAAAAAGGAGTACATCGCGATGATACCAAATTTTGCGAGTTTCACAATGATACAGGGCATACAACTGATGAATGTTTCGATTTGAAAAATACCATTGAAACACTTATAAGAGCTGGGAAACTCCAGGAATTTATTTTTAGCTGCAGAGAATACAAGGCACAAAGAAGACGCGATAGAAGTACAGATCGCGACCAAAATCCTAATCAACAAAGGGCATATCCCAGGAGAGATTACAATTCTGCTCGAAACAATGATCGTGGGAACGCGGGGGACGATCCTACTGACAGACGGCAAGGAACTCCACCGCGAAACAGACAGCGTACCGTGCAACAGCAACCGCTTCAGCTACCTAATAATGCGGCAGGAGTGTTGGCCACCATCATTGGCAGAACAGTAGGAGGAGGCGCGACCAGTTCCCAACGCAAAAAGCATTTAAAGTCCGTAATTACAGTGCACGATCATGCTGGCCCCTCCACTTCTCGCATCCAGAGGCAGGCCATATGTTTTGACGATGATGATTATGGAAACATCATTCCAGACCACACCCACTAGTAATCTCAGCTTGCATGGCTAATCTCCAGGTAAAACGTATTATGATTGATAATGGCAGTTCTGCCGATATTATTTTCTGGGATGCTTTCCGCGCGATGCACATCCCAGAAGAACATCTAATCCCTGGATGTTTGGATTTAATTGGTTTAGCTGGAGAGTGCGTACAATCCAAAGGTACCATTAAAATGTGGGTAACCTTTGGAATCATGCCTCTAGCTCGTACTATCAAAGTACGGTTCTAAGTAGTCATTGTTTTGACGATCATATCATCAATGTATACTTCAAGCATTTGGCCAATCTGTTGGCTGGAGATTTTATTCATCATACGTTGATACGTGGCTCCAACATTCTTAAGGCCAAATGGCATCATATTATAACAATAAGTGGCCTTTTCTGTAATAAAGGTTGTGGCTTCCTCGTCTGGTTTAAACATGGGAATCTGGTTGTACTCTGAATAAGCATCCATAAAGGATAGAATTTGATATCCCGTGGAGTTATCGACCAATTTGTCAATGGTGGGAAGAGGATAAAAATCCTTTGGGCCATATTTATTAAGGTCGTGTAATCTATACACATGCGTCACTTTCCGTTAGCTTTTTTGACTAAGACGACGTTAGAAAGCAGGTACAGTAAGTGATTTCTCTAAAAACTCCTGCATCAAGCAATTTTGTTACTTCAGTTTCGACCACCTGTTGTTTCTCCGGGGATATTTTGCGCTTCTTCTGCGCGATGGGTTTAGCCTTTGGATCCAAGGTCAAATGGTGGCATATTACGTCAGGGTCTATTCCTGGCATGTCAGCTGCTGTCCATGCAAAGAGGTCTATATTCTTGAGCAGCACCGCCACCAATGCATTTTTTTCTACTTCTGGTAGATGTCGTCCAATCTTAGTAACGTTTTCGGGTAACGGTCCAATTTGGAGACTTTCTAATTCACCATCAGGTTAGGAGTGTGTTTCGCGCAGATCTTCGCGCATGTCAAGATCAGTCATATTGACCGATGCTTTTCCTTTTCCGTCGCGCTGGGTCAGAGTTTTTGCTCGTAGGCTGGTATTGTAACAGCTACACACTGCTTTTTGATCGCCCCTAATGGCAACTACCGCACCAAACGAATCGCGGAATTTCGTAAGAAGATGGGGCATAGAAATGATTGCCTTTAACACAACAATGGTTGGTCTTCCTAAGATAACGTTATATGCAGATGCATATTCAATGACATCAATGCTCAGGTGTTAGCCGATTTCCTCGTTGAAATGACACACTTACAACAGGCCAGGGTAAATAAAGATTGGACTATTTTCGTCGATGGATCTTCAAATGTTAAAGGAAGTGGCGCAGGAGTCATTGTGGAAAGCCCTCAAAGGCATAACAGTGGAACTTTCTATCTACTTTGGGCACAAAGCTTCAAACAACCAAGCTGAATATGAAGTAGTCCTCGCTGGACTCGCAATGGCAAAAGACTTGGGGGCAACAAGAATAATTCTCACAAGTGATTCGCAACTAGTAGTTGCGCAGGTACAAGGGAATTATCAGGCAAAAGAGGCCTTAATGGTAAAATATCTCGAAAAGATGCGACTATTGTTAGCAGATTTTAAAAGCTTCAAAATGGAGCACATCCCTGAAAACAAAATTCGCGAGCAGATATTTTATCCAAATTAGCCAGCACAAAGGGACCAGGAAACAATAGATCAGTCATCCAACAAAGCGTCCCCAATCCTAACGTCATAATGGCCGTAACTAAACAGAGCACTCGTCCATCTCAGAGTGTGCGACTAATGATCGATGATGATATGATGCCATCAGATGATGAAGAAACTTGGATGACACCAATTTGAAACTACTTGACTAAAGGAGTGATACCACCAGAATTGCGTGCGGCAAAGAAATTAGCACGCAAGGCTTCATTCTATACTGTCATCAATAACCATCTGTATAAAAAAAGATTTTCTTCCCAATTGCTTAAATGCCTAGATCCCCAACAAGATTGATATGTGATCTCTGAAGTTCATGAAGGGATTGGCGGACACCACATGGGAGGCAAATCCTTATCCAGAAAGCTGCTTCGAGCAGGATATTTTTGGTCCAGTATGGTAGAAGATTCTAAGCAACACGTGCGGCATTGTGTCAAATGTCAAGAGCACGCAGATTTGCACCATGCTCCCCCAGAGGAGTTGACTTCAATGATATCCCCTTGGCAATTCTACCAATGGGGCATGGATATATTAGGACCATTCCCGATTGCAGTCGGAGGAGTGAAATGGTTACTGGTGGCGATAAACTACTTCTCCAAATGGATCGAGGCAGAAGCTTTAGCCACAATAACAGCCAATAAAATTCGCCGATTCTTTTATCAAAAAATCATATGTAGATTTGGCGTCCCTCATACCATTATAACTGATAATGGTACGCAGTTTGTGGATAAAAAATTCAATCAAATACTTCAAAATTTGTACATCAAGCACAAATACACTTATGTTGAACATCCACAAACGAACGGGTTGGTAGAAGCTGCAAACAGAGTCCTGAAACGAGGATTGAAAAGAAGATTAGAAGCAGCTAAAAGAGATTGGCCTGAACAACTGGACTATGTGTTGTGAGGTTACAGAATTACCCCACATTCAACTACTGTGGAAACCCCATTCCACATGGTTTATGGTAGTGAAGCCATGATTTCGGTTGAAATTGGAGAACCATCATGGGGAAGGATGTACACAGATGAAGAATGTAATTTGCAGGCATTACTGCATAACTTAGATGCAATCAATGAAATGCACAAAATTGCCCATGTCAAGGAGGCGGCATTAAAGCAAAGAATCCCAGCGCGCTATAACTTAAAAGTTATTAAACGAAGATTCGACGTAGGAGACTCAGTCCTACGAAGAGCGGACATAGGAAATAAGAACGCGCGACAAGGTAAACTAGCCGCAAATTGGGAAGGTACGTATCTCATCCAGAGCAAAACTGAGAAAGGTGCATATGTCATTGAGACGTTGTTCGGACTTACCATCCCGCGCACATGGAACACGGATAAGCTTAAGATATTTTATAGTTAAGTCTTTTCTGTTTGTGGAATATTTGTCTTTCCAAATTATCAAATAAAGATTGCGGATCTCTACATTATTGATATTTACATTGCGCACATTCATACATGATTACTATATTCATCGCGCATAAAGAATAAGGGGATATAATCAAACATGATCACACTTCCTCAAACATAACGCGCGATACACCAGAGCGCAATGAAAACCATGAAAGAAAGATTATAAAATTGCCTCCAAGTAAAAGGATCTTATAAAAGGATCCTCCAAGTAAAAGGATCCTATAAAAGGACCCTTCAAGTAAAAAGATCCTATGAAAGCACCCTCCAAGCAAAAGGATCCTATAAAAGGATCCTCTAAAAGGACCCTCCAAATGAAAGGATCCTATGAAAGGACCCTCCAAGCAAAAGGATCCTATGAAAGGATCCTCCAAGTAAAAGGATCCTATGAAAGGACCCTCCAAGCAAAAGGAGCCTCCAAATAAAAGGATCCTCTAAAAGGACACTCCAAATGAAAGGATCCTATGAAAGGACCCTCCAAGCAAAAGGATCCTCCAAGTAAGAGGGTCCTATGAAAGGACCCTCCAAGTAAAAGGATCCTTTAAAATGATCCTCCAAGTAAAAGGATCTTCTAAAAGGACCCTCCAAATGAAAGGATCCTATAAAAGGATCCGCCAAATAAAAGGATACTCTAAAAGGACCCTCCAAATGAAAGGACCCTCCAAGCAAAAGGATCCTCCAAGTAAAAGGATCCTATAAAAGGATCTTCCAAGTAAAAGGATCCTATAAAAGGACCGTCCAAATAAAAGGATCCTCTAAAAAGACCCTCCAAAATAAAAGGATCCTCCAAATAAAAGGATCCTCGAAAAGGATCCTCCAAATGAAAGGATCCTCCAAATAAAAGGAAGATAATAAAACTTCCTCCAAATGAAAGGATCCTTCAAAAGGACCCTCCAAATTTCTTCCTCCAAATGAAAGGATCCTCCAAAAGAACCCTCCAAATGAAAGGAAGATAATAAAACTTCCTCCAAGCTACAGCGCGATGAAGAAAAAAGGAAGGTAAAGCTTTAACTGGTTAAAACTTCCTTCAACGCGCGATCAAGAACAAAAGAAGGTAAAATCTTAACTGGTTAAAACTTTATCCAAAGCGTGATACTTCTGGCAACATCAAGTACAAACTAAGCGACATCGAACCACAGAGCATGCAAAATAGAAAGGTACGCCAAATATATGAAATATGAATTATGAACTGTATAAAAATGCAGAATACAATTATGAAGATCTCAAGTACCCATACAAAGTACAGACCATAGTTCCAGATAAAGGAACAAGCCAAATGAATTTTCCAGGTTGATAAACAGATATGTCATATCGCAAATTTATACATCTCACTACTCATGCTCTTAGCATAAGCAGCGAGCTGAGGCTTCTGATCTGGATGTATATTATTATAATCCAAGGCCCATTCTGAAAGCCTTAATCCTTAAGCAAATATTGCAGTCAACAAAGGCTGCTACAATAAAACTCATCTCAGCAAAGCTCCTCAACATTAAATATTACAACAATACTACTTTGGCACCAAGACAAGCAAACTTCATCTTATCTCAGCCACCTACAGTAACCAATTAGAAGACTTGCCGCCTCACCACTTGCAAAGTTGGTCATCCCCCAAGCTACTCATCTCTTCACTATAAATACATATATATCAACACTAAGGTACACATCTTCTTCTACATAATGAAACCTACTTGAACCATAACTGACTTGAGCGTCGGAGTGTCTTGCAGGTACACCCCCCATCTTGTTCCATTGAAGACACATGGGTTAAAGCTACTCAACTGCAAGATGCTCTGACCCAAGGCGGTTCCAGGCCATTTGTGTAGAGGAAGATCACATGATCGGCTCAGTTGTAAAAACCTGTTCTGATCAGTATTTCTTTTAAGCTAAGATTTATTTCTTATGAAAAAATAAGCAAAATACTTTTTTTTTTCTTTTACTTAAAATTGTTTTTTAAATATTCATTCGAACGCAAAATAGCTCAAATTTTGACAAAAAAATCCTTCTAAACAAAACAATGTATACCCAATGGGTACAGCTCAGTTGGTTCCTTGGCGCTGAGTTAGTGGGGTTGGATATGTGTTCGATTCCCGCTGAATGCATTCTTGGGGAGGGGGCTGAATCTTTAGCCATCACTGACCCCCGCACTCCGGATTAGTCTCATAGCCGACTCAAAGAGTCGAAGCTTGTGGGGATACCGGAGGGAGCCAACTCGCCTCAAAGAGGTAATTAGGGTTGGGTAACTCCAAAAAAACAAAAACAAAACAATGTATAAAAATTCTTTTTTTTTTTTTTTTGTAAAAAAACTATCCAAATATAAAAATAACAAAACTCCTTGTACTTTTTTTTTGTTTATATAATGGTGAGAATTAAACACATAACCTAATACAAATTGACTAAATCCCTTACCACTAGGCCAGTCCTAATTGACTTAAAGTCATGCATACTTTGCTATGTGTTAACTATTTTTTTACAGCATGGGACTGTATTAGCAATACCAATCTTGATTTTCTTATGAAAAGTTGTAAATATATACATATGTTGCTGCTAATCATGTTCTTACTAATCCAATTAGGAATGACTGAAAATGAAATTTTATTGTATGATACTCAAAAAAGAAGTAATAATGATATCCAAAAGTATGTTCTGTAAGTGTTTAATTTCGTCTTTTTTTTTTTGATAGCCATAATTTCGTCTTTTTACTAGGCCTATTATTGATGTTACTTACTTTTTATAATAAAATTAAAGTGTATAGTAATAGTAGTAGGAGACATTACACCTGAGAATGCAAAAAATTCCAGTCTATCCCAACAAACCGCAATGTCCTTCTCAAGGACTAATGTGATTGATTTGTAGTTTTCAAGCACGAGGATGAGGATTTTGCTCTTTGGAAAACTAATATTATCTGCTGACAAATTATTAAATGATAATTTGTTAAAGAAAAAAATGGTTATTGTTTTCACAATAATTTTTTTTTTCCCCAAAAAAATTTGTTTTCCGATGGTTTGAAGAAAATTCCCGTGATCAGGGATGACTTCAAGTTGTTGGGTCAAGCCCAAGGCCCAATAGTCCAATATCTCCATTTTTAATTTATTTATTAACCTTCTTTTGCGTTGTGATTAAGATTCTATTGTTCACTGGCCTAGGTGAAGTTAGTTTGTGGATAACAATGTTGATAACGGTAAAGGAAGCTTACGCTTCTTCTCCCCTCTGTTTCTGGCTAAATCGTCTCAAGGCAAAACACTCTAAAGCACTCAAAACTTCAATTTGCCAAGCCAGTTTCTCTGTCCAGAGAAGACCTGTCATGACCACCCACTCATGGTATCCTGGGCATGTTTCTACCAGGTAAATGGTGCTAATAATACCCTTTTCCTTCTTCTGTAGCTCTTAATAAATAGTAGACAAGTTCCTCCACTGGGTTGGGTTCACTTTACTTGTTATTTTATTCTTGGTTGAGTGCTGAAGTTGACAAGTAAATGTTAATTTTCCTCTCCACATAATATATAGATATTTTCTGTTTCTTGTAAGAGCAAATAACAGTGCAATTGCAAAGGGAATTAGAAAACTCTCTCTATTTTTTATTGAGATCAATGGTCTCTGATTGTAATTATTTGCCCAAATTTTCTGTTTCCAACTGTGTGCAGCAGCAATGAGGTAGCAATTTTTGATCCCTTGGGTATTAACTCAGATTTAAATTCTGCTCTAAATTCTACCTGCAAAAATCTGGTGAGCTTGTTTTCACAAACATTTGAGAGTGCTTCAAGAACAGAAAAGGAAAAGCCTAACCCTTCTCGAGGAGTAGCAGGTTTTATTCTTCACTTTATCTTAGTGAACTTGAAATCATGCTTTTGTATCTCATAGCAAGTAATTATTATATTTTGGCATTGGCAGCTGCAATAGAGGATAGTTCAATTGATTTTGGTGACTTCTTTAAAGGTCCACTGCCAGGAAAGTTTCTCAAGCTTTTAGGGTTTCTCGCCTTGTCTCGGCTTGGTGTGTACATACCTCTAGGTGGAGTTAATAGAGAGGCTTTTGTTGGAAATTTGGATCAGAACAGTTTATTAAGCACTCTGGACTCATTTTCTGGAGGAGGTATTGGTAGACTTGGGATATGTTCCCTTGGGATCGTTCCCTTCATCAATGCACAGATTGTTTTCCAGCTTCTAGCACAAATATATCCCAAGTTGCAAGATCTTCAGAAAAGAGAAGGTGAGGCTGGAAGAAAGAAAGTTCTTCAGTACACTCGATATGCTTCAGTTGGATTTGCCATTGTACAGGTCAGGAATTCACACTGCAAAATTTTTGACGAACTTTTGTTCGGGTTTTTTTTTCATTTTTTAACAAAAAATAAATAAATGAAGGTAGAAGCACTTTTAGGAGAATTAAAATTTATTCATATAAATTTTTTTGAAGGAATTACGTGATCATCATCAAAAGGAGAATCAGAAGAAAATTTGTAAGAATGATTCATTTTGGTTGTCCTTACCTTATGCAAACAAGAAAGTTAGTGCACTGAAAAAAATGTACCTGTGTAAATAAGGAAAAAATAACACGTAATTACAGCTCAAGTCCACTTATATGTTGGAAGACATACCATGAAGATTCTTCCCTGAAGATCCGTGCTGTACAATAATTATTCCCTTTATGGCATATACTTATCATTAATTGAAAGGAAAAACCTGAATATTATTTCTTCTTCTTTTTTTGGTGTTTGAATATTATTTCCTCTTAATTGAACTGTACATTGTTGAGTCTATTATACCTAATTAAATAATTACTTGTGGAGAAGCACGTTCGAATCAAAAGGATTCACATTAAGCCGGAGCAAGACATATGAAGTGTGAGTTTTCTCTGGTAAGAGATGTAGACAAGATCCCGTGCATCTACTTAGTCAAGAGGTACCCAAGAAAGATGTGTTTAGATACTTGGGATCAATTCTGCAAAAGGGTGGAGAGATTGATGATGATGTAAATCATAGAATTAGAGTAGGGTGGATGAAATGGCGTAGTGCATTTGGATTTTTGTGTGACCGCAAAATTTTCCGTAAGCTAAAAGAAAATTCTATAGAACAACAGTAAGGCCTGCAATGTTATATGAAGCTGAATGTTGGCCAGCATATAGGCAACATGAGCATAAAATGAGAGTAGCAGAAATGAGGATGTTAAGGTGGATGCGTGGTGATACCAAGATGAATAAGATAAGAAATGAAGATATTCAACGAAACATAGTAGTAGTATCGGTGGCTGAAAATATGAGAGAACATAGATTAAGGTGGTTTGAGCATGTAATGAGAAGGCCCCTAGATGCTCCCCTAATAACAAAAGTTTATTACCAAGAGCTCAACACAAAGAAAGGTAGAGGTAGACCGAAACTTATTTGGAGGAAGGTAGTAAAACAATATTTAATGGAGTGAGATATAGATTGGCAGACGATGTGCCTTAGGACGGAATGGAGGAAAGCTATAAGTATGGTGGAGGGTTAGACCTGTTGTTATTCTTATATTGCAAATGGTCCATTTTTAGTTATTTTTCTCTTTATCTTCCCCCTCTTCTTCTTTTCTCCTTCTTATCTTTTATCTCTTTTCCCTTTCCCCATCTTTTTTTTTTTTTTTTTTCCTACACCCCTTTTATTTTTATTTTTACTTTTATATATATATATAGGAGAGAGATCATTTGACTCCAGAGTAAGACTTATAAGTCTTACTCCTCATCCTAACTGTTGATTTCCGTCCATCCAACGGTTATAGTTTAAGAAGTTATATTAATTAATTAATTATTAATTATACCAAAAATGACAACCGTTGATTTCCGTTCATCAACGACTGAGATGGAGAGTAAGACTTAAAAGTCTTACTCTGGAGTTAAAAGAACCTTCCCCATATATATATATGGGGTAAATATTTTTACAATCACTTTAGATAAGGTTATCTACAGCTATTCCAAAAATTACGTTGTTTTGATTAATGAAGGGTGTTTATGTAATTTTAGGAGAGTTAATGGAGGATGTTTCTATAATTTTGTTTATTTTTTATCAAATGCATTTTACTGAAACACCCTTCATTAATTCACCTAAAATTACAGAAACACCCTTCATTAATTAAAATGACATAGTGTTTGGGGTAGCTGTAGATAATCTTATCTAAAGTGGCTGTAAAAATGTTTTTTTCTTAATATATATATACAGAAAAATATTTATACAGAAAAATATTTTTGCAGTTACTGCAGATAAGTTATCTGCATTTATTCCCAAAACGACGTCGTTTTGAGATTGAAAGATTAAAAAAATATAATTATAAAGACTATAATAACCCTAAAATAAATTAAAATTATAAAAACACCGTGATTTTCGTCCCAAAAAGACGTCGTATTGGGCTTACTGCAGATAACTATTATCTTTAGTAAGCCAGTAACTGCAGAAAAAACGAACATATATATATATATATATATATATATATATATATATATATATATATATATATTTATTTTTATTTTATCTTTTTTAATTTTTATCTTTTTTCAATCACTTTGTATTTTTTATTTGAGTTTATCTACCATCGACCCCAAATAATTTGGGATAAAAGTGTTGTTGATGTTGATAAATGACAATAATATCCGGTGAATATTATGTGATATGGAATAGTAAGAACGTTTATGCTTTCACCTTTATAATTTTTTGTTTGTTCCTCATTTTTCATTTCAGGCAATTGGCCAAGTTCTTTACCTACGTCCCTATGTCCACGACTATACTGTAGAGTGGGTTCTTTCTTCTGTTATCTTATTGACTCTTGGCTCTGTGTTTACAACTTACATCGGTGAACGAATTACAGACCTAAAACTTGGGAATGGCACCTCTCTTTTGATATTCACGAACATTATCTCGTACTTGCCGGCTTCTTTTGGTAGGACATTTGCACAAGCATTTAACGATGCTAACTACATTGGACTTGTTACCATCATTGTGTCCTTCTTTCTGTTGGTAGTTGGTATTGTCTATGTTCAGGTAATCTCATTTCAAATTGTTTTACAAAGATGTATTTGAGGTAGCAAAGAGATTGATCTGAGCAATGGCTTTCAGGAAGCAGAGAGAAAAATTCCTCTTAACTATGCTTCTAGACTCACCAACAGAAGTAGAGGACTTGAAAAATCTGCTTACCTACCCTTTAAGGTCCTCTCTCCTCTTTTGCCAAATTCTTGTTTTATGTTACTGTAGTATCTTCCTTCTAATTATCTGATGCATGTAATTATTAGTGAAATTTAGTTCATTAAACCTCGAAATTTGATAATGTAGATCTTCTACCTTGGCAGGTAAATAGTTCTGGAGTAATGCCCATCATATTTTCTACATCATCATTGGCTCTTCCTGGTACTTTGGCACGATTCACTGGGTTAAGTGCGCTAAAGAAAGCTGCATTAGCTTTGAATCCAGGGGGTATATTGTTGATTTATCACTGGATTTGTATAAGACAATATTTTTGTGTGAAATGTCTGGTACTGACATTCTGTGTTGGTCTTGTGTATTTGACAAATATTCAACGCATGCATTTAGTGCATTATAATTGAGATTAAAAACTTTTGCTCAGAATTATTTCTGAAGAAATCTAGGCCTTGTTGTTGCAATACTTTATTGAAATGAAATCCGCTCATGCTTTATTGGCCTTAAAATTTGTTAATTGATCTTTTTTACTTAACTGGATATTGGTTGTAGGTTCCTTCTATCTTCCTTTTAACATACTTTTGATAGCCTTCTTCAACTACTATTACACTTTCCTACAACTGGACCCTGATGATATGAGTGAACAATTGAAACGCCAAGGTGCTTCAATTCCACTTGTCAGACCAGGCAGAAGCACAGCTACATTTATCAAAACAGTAATTTCATCCTTTTCTAGTTTTGCATTCCGTGACTTCCTCTCTGATTATATCTTGTCTTTTTTCTTTTAAAATTATATTGTATAGAATTATACTCTAGTATGCCATCAACTTGCAAGTTTGTGCTGATAACTGATACGTTTTAAACTAAATTAATATAATTGATTGCATATATCATCTTAGTAGGTAGAAATTCCTTGCAACCTTTCCTTCGTGTGATTCTCATCTCTCCTACTTGTGAACGGAATTTAGTTGTAGGATTTCTTATGAAAACTCAATGAACATTCTATAATTGAACTAAAAATTAAGTGAAACATTGGACTTCCCTCCTATTTGTCTCACTATTAATCTCCATTTAGCTGTCATACAAACATTTCGTTTTTTTCCTTCCGTAACTGTGATCTTAAATGGTGATCACCTGTCCCTTTTCGTTTGTTATTCAGTCTGACCTGTTACAAACTAAATACTCTTCCCACAGAAATTTACACTCATTTGTGGTTGATGGCTTTAGTATAATACTATTAATCAAATGGTTCTATCATTGCTTGGCCAGTTGGTCCAGAGCACCAAATTACCAAATTTTATAGGTACTAAATAGATGTTCGCACATCAATCACAAAATTTTCTCTAAAAATTAATCAGAAACTCCAGGTGTTTGTCATATTAGTTCCCGCATACTACTTCTCATGTTTCTTTTGTGTTGAATGACACTATTGGATTTATTTTACATCCCTTAATATATGGTGCAGGTACTTAGTCGAATATCAGTTCTGGGTTCAACATTTTTGGCTATCTTGGCTGCTGGTCCAGCTATTGTTGAGCAGACAACACACTTGACTGCATTCCGGGGATTTGCCGGAACATCTATTCTTATACTTGTTGGTTGTGCAACAGACACAGCTAGAAAAGTTCAAGCTGAGATTATATCCCAAAAGTACAAGAACATAGAATTCTATGACTTTGATAAGTATTGATCATGAAACGATTGCTGGTTTTAAAAACTTGATGTGCAGCTATATAATTCTCCTAAAAGGGATGTTCTCGAATGAGTCGAAAAGTCTCAGTTATCTGTATTAGCATTACGCGTCCATTTTATATCGGCCTGTAAATAATGCTGTTGAGCAGCGATTTATTTTATTTGTTGTTCAAAAGACGAATTGGAAAATCCATCCAGTTTTTCGTGTGGTAACTGGTTTATCAATCAAAGGAAATGTATACAAAGGGGGGCAACTTATTGCAGCCCAGTTTTTACAGTGATTTTTATTTTATTTTATTCCATCATTAAATAAATATTCTTATCAAAACTTTATTCATAGCAATTAATTAACGTCATTCTTAACGAGCCCGTCGCTGCCGAAAAGGCTATTCTGTTACCAGTCGTCGGCTATAACAGATTCTTCTTCGGGTATGTAGTTCCAACTTTTTGATTGGTCTCAAGTGGAGTCAACAGTTGTCTTCCGTTTCGTTTAGTTTCAGCTAGACTAACTGTTAATTAGTATAAACTCAAATTATAAGAGCATACAAGATCATAAGACAAGGTCGTAAGATAATATCTAAAGCACGACCGTATGGCCCGGTTAATTACGCATTATGGAAATACGAGAGTTCACTGATTAGTATGAATTTTGTCTAAAGGCAATTCATAACATTCATCTTTGTCACATAAAGATCGAGAAATTAGACTCGAGAACATACATAACTTGTCAATTACAATAGACAAAGAAACGCAACGGAAAATAGCAAAATTCAAGAAACAACGTTGTTCACAATCTGGCAGTACCAACTTAAATCAGAACCGGGAACAATCTATGCCAATAAAATTCTCATAATTTAATATGATAAACTTAACATTTAGAGCTTTCCAAAGACACCTCATTCGTGGTTTTAGGATAAGAAGGTAGTGAGATATGAATTCTCAAAGTTGATTGACCAGACAATAAAAAAAGCAGAAATATTTATTTGATCAGCTAAAGTGCTTTGGTTGCTTGACTCAATCAAAAAACAGAGTTCGATTATAACTCCTATAACTAAATCAAGGCATAAGAGAACTCCACCAATACTTCTATCGTCCAAATGAGGAAGGAAAGATTTACATCAAAACTTATAAGATAGCCACACATGAAGTATTATATAAGTCTTGAGTTAATTAGTCACTTCCAAAGTAGATAAATCTTTAACTCCAAGGCCATGATAATTAAACCACTTTTCTCAATGAAATTCCTAAGTTGTTCTCAAATGAAAAGCAAGGTACCAAGTTTAAATTTACAACTCAATGAGTTTCTAAGATCTTATGACTGCCCAAGAGTAACGCTGCTGATATTCAGCTATATTAGAGTCAATATAATCAGCCAAGTTGTCTGCCACTTTCTCATGCACTTCTTTAGGAAGCTATGTTCAGCCTAGCTGTCATATTTTGCCTTTATTATTGTGTTAGTTGTTAGTTGGCAGGTTAGTTGTTAGTAGCATTAACTCTGTAAGTTGGCAAATTAGTTGTTATAGTATTTAATGCTCATCTTGTATAAATATTTTCGTGTAGAACTGAATATGAGCAATGAAAATAGTCTTTTGTGTGTGCTATCTCTCTCTTTTTCCTAAGTTCTTATTCTAAGATTTCTTCATGGTATAAGAGCTCTCCTCTTGAGGGCCTGACCACCATCTCTAACCCAATGTCCACACTATATTTTGACTCCATGAGATCCCTTCAAACCATTGTTGATGGTGAAACTCCAAACCCCAAGAATGAAACACTAAACCCAATGTAACACCTCGTCCGTAGCCGATTAATTAATATGCATATGGTACAATAGTGCGTCATAAAACTATGATTTAAGCAGAAGACGTAAATTAAGTATTACCTTTAGTTACTGCAAAAAGGCGGATAAACTTTTCTTTTTATCCTAATACTGTTTTCTTACGTTATTTTCTTACTATATTGCCTTTGTTTTCTCCAATTATTGTAATATGTACAGTCTCATTCCTGTACAGACTTCTTGATTAATCTACCTATATCTATTCTATCTATATCTGTACTTAGCAAATATAATCTATCCAAATATGATCATAAGGACCATTTTGAACAGAAACCTACGAACAACATAACGGCTGTAATCTGGACAAATCCAAATTCCTATAATGCAGAAAAATCCAGAAAAATTATATATCTATAATATCAGACTTAAAATTCATCAATGAATTCTCACATAATCTGGCTTAGTGCTAGTCTTATCAAAATCAACCTGTTACAACATATAAATACAGATATCTGAAATACCTCATATACTGAGCTATGGCTCTGTGCCAATACACACATACATGTTGAAATTCATAAACAAGATATATTAATATACAAAACAAAGGCAATACGTGCCTCTCAAAATAGATGATAGCCTATGATGCACGGACACGGGACACGACATGGCACGCCAACACATTAATTTTAAAAAATGTCATATTTCGACACGTTGGGACACGTTTTGATATTAAATAAATTTTTTAATATATATAATATAATTTATATTTAATACATATAAGAGTCCATAATAAGTCATATAACCAATCAAATATTTAAATTTCATAACATAAATATAAATAATTTTTCGTACTTTGTTAATTTTTCATGTCAAATTTCATTACAGAAAAAAATTAATTTATAAATTATTTCTTTTATATTTAGTTAACAAAATAAAATTAAGATTTAAAAAAAAACGTGTCCGAGCGTTGACCGCGTGTCGGACAAAGTTGACGGCGTGTCGAAAAACGTGTCGAAACGTGTAGGAGAGTTGACTGCGTGTTCGAGCGTGTCGGAGCGTGTCCGACACGCAAATTTTCCAAAAAGGAGCGTGTCCGTGCTATATAGATGATAGCTATCAACATGCATTATCACTACTCATGCCTCAAACTAATATATACAACATCCATATATAAATAAACATCCACTCCAGCTCCATCACTAGCCACTCTGCACAGGTCCTTGCCCTGAGATTACTGATCAACAACTGCTGGAGTACCTGAAATCTGGAGTACCTGAAATTTATTTCCCCAAACGGGATGAGATTTCAACTATTTTAGTAAACTCAGGGTTTGTGGAGAAATCTCCACCCATGAGTTCACTTCCTGCATAAAAGGTTAGGTACATAGTATAGCATACATCATACAAGCATAACTAAAATCAGACCACCTATCTGTACAGATATATCTGAGGACCTATATCACTCCAAAGCAATCAGAGCCAACCGTTAATAGGAGTACTCATGGCTATATCTGATATGTTCATTGGCCAAGAACTACTATATATATATATATATATATATATATATATGATGGTGTTTATGATGTTGGATACCTAGTGTAGTTTGCATTCATATAGGTGATATATATTCATCTCAAATCACATAATATCATATTATCACCTATATGAATGCAAACTACACTAGGTATCCAACATCATAAACACCAACATACAGATATACCACCATGATCATATTAAATCTTGGTAGAACAAACAAAGAGAAAGAATCCTCCTAAACCAAGAGCTTACCTCTTGTAGCTTCTATAGCAAGCTTACTTGTAACACAAG
This sequence comes from Gastrolobium bilobum, assembly GCF_033153095.1. NCBI lineage: Eukaryota > Viridiplantae > Streptophyta > Magnoliopsida > Fabales > Fabaceae > Gastrolobium > Gastrolobium bilobum. The sequence goes on along the minus strand of NW_026897134.1, from coordinate 68,395 downwards.
TAACTTGGTCATATAACACCTCGTAGATTTAAAAAAATATAATTATAGTTAAAATAAGGATTAAAAGGTAGGATTAGTGAAAATCCTAAGTTCTGGGTCAAAATACGTAAAAAGGATAAAACGATAATTTGACAAACACATAACCCTAAACATTGAAATGTTACTAGGAGGTCTCAAATGGAAAAAATAACCCTGGAAATGGATTCAGAACGAAAAATTGAGTGATTAGACAAGTTTCTGGAAATTTGATCAATAGTATTTTTACCGGGTAAAAAAACAGCGGTACATTTACACCGAAAAATATGCCGAGTGAAATTTGAGATCTAGGTTTGAAAATAAGGGGGCGTTTGGTACAGGAGAAATTTTTATTTGTCCGGGAATCTTAATTTTCAAAAATATGATTTTTACATTCAGTTTACCATAATATCCGGAAATTTAAAATTTAGAAAAATTCAGTTTCCCGGGAATCCGGCCAAATGCCGTGTACCAAAGTTGAAAAAGGTACATAGGACTCAGAATTATGATTATTGTTGAAAATTGATGGAATTTAGGATTTTTGGGAAAATGTGCCAACAGTGCACATATCAACTTAAAACTGTGATTTCACCGAATGACTGAAAAACTCCAGATTCATCTGTTCAAGGGCAATTAAAGGACTTAGGTGAATGTTAAATTTTTGGATATATAGTTAGTTCATGAATTAATTGGAGATTAGGGTGTTAAATGACGAGTTTAAGTGACTTTTTGTCATTTAGTACACCTTGGCAATCTTTGTGCTTGATTCCTATTGATTGGTATCTTAAGTGCATAGTCTTTGGACAATTTTGAGTCAACTTCTTCCTCTCCAATCAGCCAAAACCGTGGGTGCCTTCCTCCTCCATGGTTGTAGGGTTTGTTTTTCTCCAAAGCTTTCCTCCTTGGTTTGAGTGAGTTAGAGTTGGTTTTAGAAAAAATCTCCAACACGAAAGTTGTTCCCCTTGATCTTGTGAACACTTCTCCTCTTGAGTGTTTTTCTTGAAAAGTATTGTGGAGTGAGTTATCTCCCTTAGAAGGCCACGAGTTTCGTGGATTTTGGAGGTATAAAAGTTGTTGGAAAGCTTGATTTCTTGCTTAGGATTCCTCTTGGGTTCTTTGTGAACACATTTGTGGTAAGTATTCCCAATTCCATTGAGTTTTGTTGATGATTTGAAAATGGGTATAAAATTTGAATATGTGTTGGTGAGTTTGGGTAGTTGGAGACCTCAAAATGACTTTGTGCATTAGATAAATGTTGCTTAGAATGATGAATTAGAGTGATTGAGCTCACAAAAATTATTGTAAAAAACTTTAGTAACTTAGTGAATTTTTGGATGGATGAGCATGATTTTGTGAAATTGAGTTGTGGATTAGTGGTAGTAATTAATTATATGATGTGTGATGCATTGGATGTGTGAAAATGAGTTGAAAATCCTTTGGTTTATGTCTATGTGCAATTCGGCCACTTATGGAATTATTGTGCAAGATGAGGCAAAAATTGTGTAATTGAATTTGTGTTGATTTGAATCAAGTTTAAATGGATTGTAGGAGTGTATGATGCTTGGAATTTGTGAGAAAAATCCCTTGGTAATTAGGTATCATGGATTCGGCCATATAGGGGATTTAGGGTGAAAATTGTGCAATTGAATAATTGAGTTGAGTAATCGAGTTAGTGGAAATGTGAACGAACTAATGTGGACCTAAGAATGTGTATTGAACCTTGAAATTGCAAGGAAGAACCCTAGCCTTATTAGTGCATTAACCACGACCTTGTTGGGGAAATTAGGGAAAATGATGTTAAGTTCTAAAGTTATGCAATTGGGAGATGTAAATTGTGTTGAAATTGGCTAAAGGTACCATAGGAATGTTAAAAAGAAATAAGCAACATGAATTGTACAAAAAGGCCTAAATGGCCAAATGGTGTGATGTGTGGGACTCAGGTAATGCATTGTTTGTATTTTGACTTGTGTAACAAGTGGATTAATGATCATATGTTGTGCTCATTGTAGATTACCTCCCATCGATGAAATTCTAGAAGATTGAAGCTTGGAGTTTTGGAAATTTCCTTTGGTCCTTGACCAAAAGGATATTAGCATTTCATGGTTGAAGGAAGTTACGGGATAACTTGTGATTGAAGCTACCTAGCTCGGGAGCTTCAAAAAGGTAATCTCTTGGTACATGAATTAATCCCCGTGTGTGCTCCACCATGCCCATTAGGGTTGTGGTTAGAAGTTGTTTGCGCAATAGTGTAATTATAACATGTCCATGCATTTGTGAATGTTGGGTATATAGAGTTGTACCATATCTCTGGCCAGTAAAAAATTGTCGTATGGCATTGGGGACTTCTACTGGATAGGTCTCCGTAGGGAGTCCCAGTTGGCCTGGAGCCGTGTAGACTGGAGATGTTATCCGTTGAGGAGCACTCTAGGAATGTCTCGAGAGTTATGGTTGGGGGCACCTTGAATGATGTTCCGGGAATACATTCTTAGATTGAGAACCTGTATGAGGCCAATAGGCCTGATAGGTTCATGACTTTGGCTCAGACCATTCATGCTCCATCGTATGTCTGTCACTTCTATCTCCCTATTTCTGTAAATCCCTTTCTATATCCCTCTCTGTGTTATCTCCCTATATCTCTAAATCCCTTGCTATATCCCTATATTGTTATAGTTCATAGTTGTATGTTACATCTGAGTGAGCCATTGGGCGGAGTGATCCTCTAAAACCTTTGGATTACTGAGATATATCTGAATATCTCACCTCGCGTTATGGAGCTATATTTCATGTGGTTGTAGCGGGGCTGGAGCACTAGGAAAGAGGCCCATGGGTTGAGAATATGGAGTGCGTGGAGTTAGATGGCTATTTTGCATTTTGGGTCATATTTGGCATAAGCTAGTCTTAGAGCATGAACATTGTTTATTGCATGAGTGACATGTACCATGCCTTTATTGTTCATGCTACATTTTGGCTGAGTCTAGTGTTGTATAATTATTGTTGTATCTTGAGGTTTTTAATCTGTAGTTATATTTGATAGTTGGAGAATTGTGATTTAATGATTTATGGACTTTGTGTAATTAATGAAGCATGTATGTGATGGAAGGGCAGTAGGCCTATTTTAGATTTTGATTATATGGTCAAATGATATAAGTGCATGCAATGGAATTATGTGATTGAAATGAGTTATAAGTTGGAAATCAAGTAAAGCAATTGAGTATAAAGTTAATGTTAATGATGTGCAAATATTGTGGGTTGTAAAAGCACCAAGGCATTGTTGGTCCTTGTGTGCCACCCTTGTCATTAGGTATCATTTGATGTTTAGAACACACTTTTGATAAAGTGGGATATGTTAAATAGACAAAGGAGATGCTATTAAAATTTATAATAAATGAGCAATTTTTAGGCCAACTTTGGAAGAGAATATCTCTCTCTACAGAGGTCCAATAGGGATGTACAATATATCATTTTGAAGCTTGAGATGTCAGATATATTTTGTTAAAATTTGGTACCATTTAGAGTTTTATATCTCCCTGTAGAATGAAACGAACACAGGCTGCCCAAAGAGGTCCAGTGCAGGGACTGTTTGGGTCTGTAATTTCCATGAATTATTTCTCCCTCAATTATTACGAAAATTAGGCTCATGATACATAAAATTAAATCTCAAGGAGTCTAGTTTTTTGTATAAAATTTTTAGTGCAATTGGTTAAGTAGATTGTCCAGAATCGTAGAAATGGTGAGGGAGGTTTAGTGCTCTGTTTTGGATTAGAGAGCAGCTTTTCTTGTCCAACTTCAAAATGTTATAACCAGAGCTAGAGAACTCCAATTGAGGCATATGATACCTTGTTGGAAACTTAATGGAGTCTAGTTTAACATACTAAAAGATGAGAAATTAATGAGAAGTAGGTTGAGCACAGTGATGAGAAAATATAAGCATATTCAGTATAGAAAAAGTGGAAAAGTGAGTTTTAGGCTAAGTTGGTTTATGAGAACCTCTTAGCAACTTAAAATAAATGTTGTATGAAAGTTAAGCATGTGTAATATTAATTCCACATTTAGAATTCATTTATGATCATAGCTTATGTCATTACATGTTATATTGTTTTCAAACGCTTACGTAATGAAAAGGAAAAAGTTTACTTTATTTTTAAATGAATTGTTGTGATTGTAACTGCGCTTAATATCATAATCAATATTAACAATACCGTTGTACAACGGGCTGTTACATTTTATGGTATCAGAGCAGTTTACTAGAGAACTCTTACTGTTGTATGATTGTGTTAAATGTTGTATAGTTGTATGTAGACTCTTATTGATTATTGCATATGTGATTCCTTAGTGTGGGTCTAATCAACCCATTCCTTTCTGTTATATGTGTGGTCATTATAAAAAGCCTACGTGGCAACCTTGGAGCACCTAATGCAAGTCCTTAGCCTGATGCTGTGGCTACAGTGTTGACTACTCCACGGACAGAGATGACTGTAAGTAAAATATAAATATTTGAGGACTTAAGGAAAACAAACTTGGATGTTTTGTCTGACCCTTTTATGTACAGTGCTATCATAGGTGGATTTTGTGGTATTATGATTAGTAAAGATAATTGAGATGGGTTAATATCATGAAGATAGTGTTGGTAAACCTTCCCTATATGTGTAGAGTTAGTTAAAACAATTATGTACAGGTGAACTTAGTGATTTTACTTCAATACGGTGAGTGGCTTGGAACCTGATGAATTATTGAAAAATATGAACAGGTATGCTTAGATGTAAGCTTGAATACCTTGATATTAAATTAGAAAGTTATAAGTCCTCGATTTGAGGGCGTACGCTTGAATAAATTGAGGTTTTTAGAAATGAATTAAACCTTTGATATCCAATCCTAAGGGATTTGACCACTTGGAATGATTATGCTAGTAATGTGTTAATTTGAGATATATTGAAATATGGAATTTAAATCCGTAAGGAGGTAGTATTTATTAAACATTGGTGAGATGAATTAATTATGTATTATGTGTATAAGAAAGGAGTTGAGAGGATGGCCATAAATGGCATAAGATAAATATACATTGAAGGCACCATGGTAGTTAATAGATGTCGATTCTAATTGGTAGACTTGCCATTGATAAAATGGATAGGATGATTGAATTGTATAATCTTACGTAAAATAGTAATGAGAATTGTATAAGAAATTATGACCCAGTGGTGTATATATATACTACTAATAGTAGTGTGCTTGTGAAATAATCTACTAATTGATATGAATTATGGAGAATATAGTATGATGTGATATATTATATATACATATGTATATGGTCTCTAGGTAGTGGGGACGGGACTTCCCCTGGAGCAATACCCTATGTGGATTGCCAGGTGGTGTTGATCAAAGAGTAGGACTATATTAAAGGCTGCTCTTGGAAGTACCCATTGAATCTATGAACAGAATGGGCTTATATGCCATCGTATAGGCTTACATGCCATTGGATAGACTTAAATGACAGTGGATATCCGTAAAGGATAAATGGAGTATACATAATGGACTGATTGACAATCTACATCTTGAATGAGTAAATGGATAATGATCCTGTGATGGCCTAAGTGCCAATATATATGTACCTTGAGTTGGCCCGAGTGCCTGTAGTTAGATGTCGTGACCGTGAAATTGTTATGCGCTTCCCTTTGGGGATTTAATCCTAAGAGGTATGACTCTTGGAAGTCCTAGGTGGACATTGTTGAAGTGGGACTCATCAGATGGTCTTTGTGTGCTGATCGCGTGAACCAGTAAATGATGGCATTCCTTGTGGCATATTAAGAATTGATAGACGGAATGGTAATGTTTTAAATGTAATGGATATTCTACAACCACTAATAGGAAAAATGAGCAAGAAAATTGATGGGTCGCTCTATATTGAGCATATGTTATGTAAGCCACAATATGCAATAGATTAGAATTGAAACAGGATATAGGAACTCTTAAGAGTTGTGAAATGTGTACAAAATTATGAGAAGATTATGGATTCATGTAATAATGATTATGTTATGAACCATGTCAAGTGATTAATCAAATAAAAGAGTAAACTATCTATGGGAAGAATAGCCGAGGAAGTGATAATGAATTATACCTATATGTGATATGTTTATATTATATCACTACTATAATTATTATTAGGGGTAGCCCCTTATGAATATACAAAACATATTTTGCCGTTATATACGGATATCAATGGACAACAGATGGATTGGGTTCATGTATGGTGTGGAGTGTACTGGTACACATTTTGCCGTTATATACGGATATGTTATAGATATGAATTTCCCTGTGCACTAGTGCACGTTATACGACTTGATATTACTATCTATGTGCGGCTTATGTGCCTGGAGAGTATGGTTATCTCTGTGCGGCTTATGTGCCGGAGACTATTGCGATCTCTGTGCGAATTATGTTTCCAAAGACTCTTTTTATCTTTGTGCGAATTATGTTCCCGAAGACTCTTCTTATCTCTGTGCGGATTATGTTCCTGGAGACTTTTCTTATCTCTGTGCGGATTATGTTCTCGGGGACTATTGTTATCTTCTATGAGGACTATGATACAAGGAAATATCCTATGTTAAGGTGACAGCTGGTATAGATGAGATGCCTTATGTTACTGCATAACTGAGATTGTGCCCTGTGAAGAACGCAAGAGGTGATGTCAAGTACTCTTAAGTGAACAATAATATATCAAACTGGATATAAGATGGGATGCATCATGAGAAGGTATTTTGATGTGTGATTTCGGAGCACTCTGTAGCGTGTGTTTGTTCATCAAGTATGGTGACAAGGATTTTGGTTTCACATGATATTGTGAAGTTTATTGGAGATTCCTACCCTATGAGAAAGGAATAACAACTTGTTAGTACTGATTGATTGAGTAAATGTGATTCTAAAAAGGCTAGTGATGCTGAGATGTTGAGTTAAGACGGTGGCCTGATGGCCTTTCATAAGAAGTTATGTGATGGGGTCAAGTAACAATGAATAATAATGACCTATAACCTAAATTGTTTTTGACTAAAGAAAGGTTGATAGCTCGGTAGAATGACTCGGAGTAATTAATACATGCTTGGTGGGAGAAATATATCCTTTGGTGATACACTATATGGATAAAATTTTAGAAGTTGGTTTAAGGATGAAATTAGTTCCATGTGATTGAACGGTTCTGTTTGGAAACTCCTAGTGTGATGGGACTTATATGTGAGAAATATGATATAGTATATTGAGATGGACATCCATGATCTAATGTCGATGAGTATGAAATTGAGGCATAAATAAGTGAAACATATGTTGAATTTACAACATTGGCATTGGACGATAAGTAAAAATGGGGAGTCGATGAAAATCTTAGGCATGAGGCCTTTGATGCGGAAGTCATTGATGGATTTTGTGTTTAGGCCTTGAGACGGCTAATTTGATAGACAAATGAATAATCGATGTAAATTATGGATACGACCTTGTGTATGAAAAATTTCACGAATGGATTTGGGGGATGAAGGCCTTGAAATGACTAACATAAGGTATAAACTATGATGATGGTTGTTAGTCCTTGTATCACTAAGAGAAAATATAGTTGTGATTATCTTAGAAGATGTGTAGACATGTGACGAAGTAAAGTAAAATATATATAAGAGTAAATACCTTTTTTTGGTCCCTAACAAAAAACACGGTCCCCACTTTAGACCCTTACAAAAATAAATTAGTCAGTTAGTCCCTAACAAATTCAAAGTGGACCCATTTAGTTGAAATTGTGGTCCCTCACAAATTTAAAAAGACCCATATTAGTCCCTCAAAAGGACTAAAATGGGTTCACTTTGAATTTGTTAGGGACTAACTGACTAATTTATTTTTGTAAGGGACTAAAGTGGGGACCGTGTTTTTTGTTAGGGACCCAAAAGGGTATTTACTCTAATATGATTTATACACAAGCAAAGCTAAAAAAATAGAAATCAATACAAGCAAGTAGTATGTAAAGTGTAAATTTAAATAAGCTCAAGTAATCAAATAGTGCTAATGTAACGAGATAAAGAGTTAGAGAGATTGCAAACACTATATATCCTGGTTCGGTCACCACCACCGTGACCTACGTCCAGATTGAAGCCGCCCGTTCAACTTTCCACTAATGAACAAGCTTCAAGGGTGCCTGACAAATCACTACAACCTTCAAGACTTTTGGTTCTTGAAACCCTTACACTTCCACTCACTTTCTTAGGCTATGAGCAACCTTTACACTAGGGTCTCCCTACCCTCAACTCAAATAAACAGAATGAGAGTGTTTAGAAATGGATTTGTACTTTTGAAGTACAGATTATACAAGTTGAAGCTTATGGGTATTGATCAATGACAGAAGAATAAAGCTCAAAGGAGTTTTACGATCAATATGAGTAAGAAGAAGATATGTATGATAACACCTCGCAATTCTAAATTATATATTAAAATATTAAACGTTGATTAAAAGGAAGGATTAGTGAAAATCCTGAGAATTAGGTCAAAATACAAAAGAAGGGTAAAACAATAATTAGCCAACACGCAACCCTAGGAAGATAAAAATTGATAAGAATGTCTCAGATGATAAAAATAACCCTGGAAATGGATTCTGAACAAAAAATTGAGTGGTTAGGCAAGTTTTAGAAAATTCAGTGAATAGTGTTTTACCGGGTAAAAATACCACGGTACAGTTGCACCGTAAAGCGTGCCGATTGAGTTTTGAGCTCTAGGTTTTAAATACAAGTTATAAATGGTTTATAGAACTAGGGAATATGATTTCTGATGAAATTTGACGAAAATTAGTAAGTTTGGGGAAGCGTACCTACGGCGCGCGTAACAGCTTAAAACAGCATTTTCTCCGAACAACCGGAAAACTTAGGATTCATCTAATCAAGAGTAATTAAAGGACAATGGTTAATGTTAAAAATTAGAGTTTCTAAATAGGTTATGAATTTACGGATGTTTAGTGGATTGAACGAGAGTTAAATCAGTTTGAAATCGCGTGAGGTGGCGGTGGGACCCACCCCACTTGAAAGTCACTTAAACACCTAAGCATCCACTATTCATCATCACTCTTCTCTCTCCTTTTCCCTTTGAAACCCGCGGATGCCCCCTCCCCCATGGAAACACACACACTTTGATTTCTTTCTCTCTAACTCCACCAAATCCGTTGAGTTTTGTGTTGAATGAATTTTAAGTAATTGGGTATGTCCTCTGTGTAGGCATTTCTGCTGTATAAAGAGCTCGAAGAATATATTACTAGGAGCTAAGTGAAGAGGACTATATAGGTAACCTCTTGGTACTGGGGCTTGATCCCCTTGTGTGTTCCACCATGTCCGTTGAGGGTGATGGTAGGAAGTGTATGTAAGTTGTAACACCCTCTCTTGTAGGCCTCCAAGAGAGTTGTTTGCTAAGCGGAATTAGAGTTCTTTAATAGTATTTTAGAGACTGAAAAAATTTCGCTTTTACATTGCCAATTAAAACTAAAGAGGGGATCTGGTTAATTACAAAAATCAGAGTACACAAAATTTCTTAAACTTATTAAAAATATAAATTTCCTGATAGACCTTGCTGTCTTTAAAAATTCGTATAAAATCCAGTTCAACGATTCAAAAATATATTCTTTGTAATCTGGAAACTAGACATCTGGGGCTTCACGTTCATATAAAATAATAGTGATTTGGAGTTTGTTTGCCCCTCGAAACATAACTCGCAAAATAAGAGAGAAAATAGTGGAAAATCACAAATGTCCTGGCTGGTAAAATTCATAATAAATCGATCTTTCAGAATTTCTTTGCAAGGTTTATATATAATGACACTAGACACCTGGGGCTATGCGTGCATATAAATTATAAGAAAATCAGAGGTCCGTAGCCCCAGTACGACAACTTACAAAGTGCTCGCAAAGACTTTTCAAAACTCAGCATTTAGATAACATGTCAAAATCCTTTTCGCAAACGTTTCCAACATTTGTTGTTTCCAAAATACTTGCTGGTCATAAAATCGTAATGCAATAATAAAATCATAGTTCACAGTAATAAAAGCTTCTCAATTTCATACAGTCATCCATAAAATATCACATCAATAGCAGCATGCCCAAACAGTAGAAGCCAACAGCAATTATCCAAGTCCTCAAAAGCTTTTACGTCCTCCTGCCATTTTGTAGAAATAGCAGCCCCAAAGGGGTGAGAGAAAATCCCAGTAGTGTGGCAACAAAACCATAATGCAACAATATTAACTAGGCACAAAATCATAAATAGTCACTTCAAACATTTAGTCCTTTTCATCATATATCATAACGCCCTTTTTCCTTTACGCTCATAGCACCGTTGTGCGCGTAGCATCACAGTGGGTATTCCTAATGGCTCCCATGAAGGTGAATCCCACTGTGGAACCTATGCGGACTGAAGCCAAGTGTCCCCTCTCCTGGTACCAGGCATGCCTATATGATGCATGCTCAGTCACATGTCCTCAATACAAATATATATATATTCAAGATGTCATGAATCAAGTATACATGCCATGTTATACAATCGCACCCAACAGAAAAATGTATTATGATGTAAAATGCATGCATATATCATATCATCCTTTCATATTCTTACCATTGGCTCATCATCATCATAACATACATAGAACAAATGTGAGCAACACATCACAATTCCATACACTAGCCAATAGTCACATTAGGTAATACCGCCTATATATACCTCGCGCGTCACAACTAATTTATCAAACAGCAGCGAAAGGTCCACACTCAAGGGTTAAACGTACCTAAATAAAACATACAAGTCAGAATTATAGTCTATGGAAATTCCCAAATGCAGCACACGTCATTTCTCTTTTTATCCTTAATTTCCCAACCGGTTTTTACCTTGTTTCTTTTTCCTAATAATAATCTGACTTCACAATGAATTTCCTAACATTTAATAGTGAATAATTCTAAGGTTCCTAACCCCAAAAAAATTTGGTTTGGTACTGAAAATTCCCAAAGTTTTAATCGTACAATTTCTACTTCTCTACTCTTAAGGTGCGCAAAAGAAAACCTATATGTCATGTTGTTTATTATTTTAAATGGAAACTTAGTGCCCATCACTGATTACCAAAACAGAATTTATTTTGTCTAAATAACACATCAAGGATAATTTATTCCAAACTCCACTAATCCACTTATGTGCGCTACAAGCAGCATGCTTTCAAAAATTTCCAACACCAACGGTAACCCCAAACATGCAGGATGGCTGCTACTCATCATTACGTGTCTAAGAGATTTATTTACATAATATTCCTAGAGCACAAGAGTGACAATAAACTCCTTCCACATTCTGCCCCTAACATAAGGTACATACAAATTTTATTATTGATTCTAGTTCAAGGAGTTCATCTAACGAGTAAAGAGATAACCTTTCTAGACAAAACTTGCTACGAGGGTGCATACATGGAACGGTCAAAACTTCTAACAACAAAAGGATAATCATGCTCTCCTACATTCTCTAGGGCCGTACAACAGAACATAAAGGAAGGGAAGATTACTTACGCTCTTGGTTCTAAGCACCAAAGTTCTCAATCGACCAAAGGGTCTATTCTTCCTTTCCAACGATTCTAACCCACGCATATGCAACGGAGGGGCAGACTCAACCGAATAGAACCTTCTTATGGAGAACCTTTGGCTGAACAAGGGAACAAAGATGGGATGTTAAATTAATTTTATTTCTTGCTCATGTAGCTCACGGGTTCAAGGGAGAAGGAGATGAGAGTATTATGCAAATTTTTTGGTGGTCTTTCTTGGTTTCCTTTCAAGGTTGTGCACGCTCAAGAGATTGAAAGAATAAAGATGTACTATTTTCTCTTCTCTTGCCAACCTACCACTCACGACTTAGAGGGAAATGGAAGGGATGTTTGTTGGTCAAGGTGCATTCATTGTTTGGTCTTCTATGCTTACGGTTTAATGGGGAAGAAGATGGCTAAGTTCAGATTGTGAGAAAGGTGTGGTTTTGGTGTTCTCTCGTACGTATAGAGAAACTAAATAAGGATCAGATTTTTAAACTACTTAGATGGAATCCCTTAGGTAAAGAGGGAATTGGCCGAAACATGTAGGGAATCATCCAAGTGTCCAAAGATAAAACAAGTGGCATTCATACAAGAGATTAAGGTGCTGATTTAAAATGATTCAAGATCAGAATTTTCTATGCTTCACTCTTCCTCCCACGCGCTCAAAGAGGTGGAAGGTGGGTGGCATTACTGTCCAATAATGAGACATGCATTCTGACTCCCTCTCACTTATTGGTTGTATGAAGTAAAGGCTGAATGGGTTTGTATTTTGAAGCAAGTAATGACCAGCTTTTTACCCTACCTATGCGCATGGAAAGAGAGAACAAAGAGTGGCCGAATTGTGTCATTTCATGTAAAGTTTAATCAGAATTTCATTTCCCCTTTTTATCTAACCAGAGCGCACATATGATGGGAGAGAACAAGGATATAATTTGTTGCCATGTGGTTATTGTTATCCAATTAAAGGCTGTCATTTAAGGATTCTTAAGAAGTGATTTTGATAACAAAGTTGGGCTGAATCAAAACTCTCCCCAAGCCACATGGGCCGTCGACCTATACATAGGGTGTGAGTCCAAATTATTTAAGTACAATGTTTTAGGTTGTTTTAGGACCAGCCCATGAGTTAATAAGTTTCCATGTCTTTTAAATATTTTTAATCCCTTCTATATGTTACTACTAAATTATTCTTATATCTTCTAACTAAAATTCCACATGCCCAAAAATAATTTCTCACCTATATTTATAATTCATGTAAATTCCCTAGCTCAATATCAATTTCCCTACTAATAACCACATAATTCGAAGACCAACGAATATCACATGTAATTCGAATTCTCACATATTCACTCTTATGCCTTAAAACATTTTATGTATTTTCCCCAATAATGTGGGATGTTACATAAGTAATATAGAATAACATGATCATGCATTTATTATGTATGTTAGTGGTACACTGGATGTACCGATTCTCTGGCAAGTAGACAGTTTGCCTTCGGGTGTTGCGGACTTCCACTGGATAGGTCTCCGAGAGGGAGTTCCAGTTGACCTAGGGTCGTGGTGTGTGATTCGGATAGGAGCACCCTAGGAAGTCTCGGGTGTATATGGATGGAGGGGTGCCTTGGTTGGATGTTCTAGGAACACGCCTTGGTTGAGACCCGTAGGCTTATATGTCGAGCCATTAGGCAGGACGTTGCGTGGTATTCGCATTGACCATTCGAGCTTCGTCGTATTTTATATCCCTATGTTCCCCAGTTTCTCTAAATCCCTTGCTATATCCCGTTTTCAAGATGTTATTTTATGTTATTTATATGCATCGAAGTGAGCCATTAGGCGGAGTTTTCTCTGGAACCTCTGGGTTACTGAGATATATTCGTATATCTCACCGCGTCTTGGGGGCATTATTTCAGGTGGTGCTAGCGGAGTTGGAGCGGTGGGCAAGAAGCCCGTAGGATGAGTCGCTGGAGGATTTTCTATTTTGCATTTTGATGGCCATTGGGCCTAGGCTAGACTTAAGGCATGAACATTGCATATGTATTTAGGATGAGGTTCAGTGTCATATTTGTTCATGTCATTTTACCTAAGTCTAGTTGTATATGTCATTTTTAAGGTTACGTTTTATGTTGTAATTGAAGGTTATGAATTTGTAAGTTGTAATATGCAATTGAAATGTTGTAATTTGTACCTGGGTACTTGATGTAATATGATGAAAGGGTAATAGTCCTATTTTAGGATTATGATTATGTGTATGTTTAGAAAATGTATGCAAATGGACCTTGGTGATTGAAATATGTCAAGTATTGATAAAGCAAGCGATGTGATATGATTAAGCTATTTAATATAAACTGTGAAGGGTTGTAAGAGCCACAAGGCATTGCTGGTCCTTGTGTGTGCCACCCTATTATAATTAGGTACCAATTTGAGGTCTTAGATCACTTTGCAAATTTGGGGATTTTTGTAAAAACAAAGGAAGCTCTGGCAAAATTTCTAGAAATTGGCATAATTTAGGCTAACTTCGGGAGAGCATATCTCCCTCCACAGAGGTCCAATAGGGATGTGCCATATGCCATTTTTAATCTTGAGATTCCCTCTATCTTGTGGTAAAATTTGGTAAAAATCTGGGTTGGAAGTCGGCCTGTAGAAGGAAGAGAGTGCAGATTGCCAATTTTCTCATTGCACATGTGGCAGTTCTGGACCGGTTTTGGGAAATATATTTCTGCTTCGTTACTTGGTCAAATTAGGTGTATGATATATAAAATTGAATCTTGAGTTGTCTAATTTGTTGTATAAAAATTTGAGAGAAATTGGTTGAGTGTATTTTCTTCAGTAATTCGTGGAGTGAGGGATGTTCGGAGCTGTTATGGGGTTGGTTGGCAGCTTCGCTTGTCCAACTTCTAACGGCGATATCCGGAGCAAACGAGCTCGAAATAATTCATGTGATAGCTTCCTAGAAAGGTAATTGAGTCTAGAATAACATACTGAAATATTAGGAGCACGATTCATGCGGTTTGTCAGCAGAAAAATAAAGATCGGACCATGTTCGGATGGGTAGAAACGTAAAAGTGATAAATTAGCTAAGTGGGTTTATGGGAACCCCTTAGTGACTTGATAGACTTAAAATAAGTGATAAAAGTAGTTTAAATAATTATTTCGAAAAGATTTTACAGTTACAGTCACAACTTTTATTTATTACGTTTTTTATGTTTTAAACGTTTGCGTAATAAACGGAAAAAGTTTACTCGCATTTTTTATAAATGAACTGCTGTGATTGTAACTGCGCTTAATATCATAATTAATGTTAACAATAACGGTGTACAACGGGCTGTCATATGAATGAGTTTGATTCAATGAGAATGATCAAAGATGATTGCAAAATCAATGGAACAGTAAACCTTGGCTTGCTGGTTCGTAATAAATGAGTTTATATAGGTGTTGGCATGAAACTAGCCGTTTATAGTCATTATACTGCATACTATAAGACCTCACATTTCTAAAACATATATTAGTATATTAAATGTGGATTAAAGGGAAGGATTAGTGAAAATCCTGAAAATTAGGTCAAAATACAAAGGAAGGGTACAACGGTAATTAGCCAAACACGTAACCCTAGGAAGGTAAAATTGAGTAGGAGGTCTCAAATGATAAACATAACCCTGGAAATGGATTTCGAACAAAAAATTGAGTGGTTAGGAAAGTTTCTAAAAATTCGATGAATAATGTTTTTACCGGGTAAAAATATCGCGGTACAGTTGCACCGTAAAGCGTTCTGATTGAATTTTGAGCTCTAGGTTTGGATATAAGTTATAAATGGTATAAAGGACTAGGAAAATATGATTTCTGATGAAAATTGACGGAAAATAGTGAGTTTGGGGAAGCGTGCCATCGGCGCGCGTAACAGCTTAAAAAAGCAATTTCTCCGAACGACCGGAAAACTCCGGATTCATCTGATCAAGGGTAATTAAAGGACAATGGTTAATGTTAAAACTTAGAGTTTCTAAATAGGTTATGAAATTATGTACGTTTTGTGGAATAGGCGGGAGATTTGAATTAGTTTGAAATCGCGTGAGATGGCGGTGGGGCCCACCTCACTTAAGTGACTATATGACAACATCACAATGTCACTATTCAACATCCTTTTCCTCTCTCTCTCCTCAAAACCATGAACCCCCCCCCCCCCCTCCATTGTCATTTTCTTTCAAATCTTCTTTCCATCATAACTCCTTCAATACAACCTCAAATCAAGTAAAGTTTGTGAGCAAAGTTGTTGGAAATCATCATCCGAACACATCCCACCGATTAGTTTTACTTGGGATTTTTGGAGTTGTTTCTTCAAGTCATTGCTTGGGGATCAGTTGGAGGAGTCTTAGGCCAAGCTTGTGAGTATATTTCATCCCCTTTTACGGCTTGATTCATGAATCTAGATTTTGAAAACCTAGGCCAAGCTAAAATGCATGATTGATGTAGTTAGAGAGCTCAAATGGAAATTGTGTATTAGACAATTGTGGCTTAGAATGATGTGTTAGAGTGATTAAACTCATAAAAATTATTGGTGAAATTGTTGGATGACTTAGGAAAATTTTGTGATGGATGTTGTCATAGAAGGCATAAATGTGATGGTTGAGAATTAATGTTTGGTGGTTGGTATGAATTAATTGTATGATTAAAGATGTGTATGAGTGTTAGATTGAATTGTAAACCTTGGTGTGTGCTCCTTGAAGAAATTTGAACCATAGGTGTTGGAGAGAAAAATTGATGTGAAATTATGGAGTATTATCAATGGTTGTTGCACTGGGGAATAAATGGTGAGTTAGATTGATGATTTAAACGGTGGAGTTAATGTATTAGATTGTGAGATGGCCTTTGGACCTAGGTAATTATGTTGGTCATAATTATTATGAAATTGATTGATTTTATGCATGGTTGTTGATCATTGTGTTTGATCTTATAGGTTGCCTCTCACGGAACCTATAGAAGTGGAATAAGCTTGGAGCATACGTGTGGAGCTTTGTCTTCGGAGTTGAGGTAAACCTTTGGAACTTGGGTTTTAATCCCTTGTGTGCTCCACCACACCTAGTGGAAGGTTGTGGTTGGATTTTGTGCTTTGTGACATTGTGTGGAAATGTATGTTCATGCATTGTTTCTTGTGTGTGTGAATTATTTGTGATCTCTGGCCAGTAGATGTGTGTGGTTTGGACTTCCACTGGAGATATCATTTGGGGATTTCGGTCGGGTTTTACCGTGGGGCCGACTCTGGGAGCGGCACCAGGATGATCCAAACGTGGGACTTCCACTGGATAGGGCTCATGAGGAGTTCAGTTGGGTTTTGCCATGGGGTCGTCTCATCCATGAGAGAGGCACCAGGAAGCTTCCCAGGAGTTATATGATGGTGTCCTTGAACGGAATCCTTATGTGGATGTTCTTAGATTTGTGCCAGTTGTTTGTGATTTTGTATGTCATGCATTTTACATGATGTTATTTGTTGCACATTGAGTGAGCCATGGGGTGGAGTGATCCTCTAGTACCCTTGGTTTACTGAGATATATTTGTATATCTCACCCCGCGTTTGGGGACATCATTTCAGGTTATAGTGAGCATGGAGGATCTTCATGCAAGAGGCCTGCTTAGTGAATGAGTTGAGGATGATGTGCATATGGAGAGCATGGCATCTTGGAGGAGATAGATTTGATGCATGAGATTCATATGTCATTTTAAGAGATTTCTATATTTTGTGGACATTCATTGTGTAGAGGACTTAGTATATGAACATGGTATTGCATGTAGTTGTACGTACCACGCTTTTGTTGTTCATATGTAATCCTAGGTCCCTTGATTATTAGTTGTATTTTGGAATCCAATTGTATATGCCTCATTTTATCATTTTGGATATGGGTGAGCATGAGGGAGGGATGTCCATGCCACTTGGATTATGCTTAAAAATTAGTTGTTGTAAAGAATATTTTATGAAGGTTTATAATTGATGGAAGGACCAATGACATATTGAATGTGTTGAGCTGCGAAAGAGTCAAGTGAATATTGGGATGATAATTAATTAGGTACATGATTGGAGAAGTGGTAATAGTTAAAAATATAAATAGAGTGCTACCCAATTTTCACCTCCTATATGATATAATTGGACCCCTTGGCCATCTTGAGAGTTATAGATTTTTCATTTAGCTTTCCAACAAGATCAATATTGTGTCAATTGGATTAGTAGAACTCAAGTTATGGGCGAAATACCAAAGTAGGGTGAATTTCCCCTGTTTTGGTGCCTACCTCCAGAACTGTGGCGCTGTTGGCGCCAAGTTGGCGCTATTAGCGCTACCAATCAGTGGGAAACCGTAGCCATGGCGCTGTGGGCACCAAGTTGGCACTGTTGGCACCGTTTCCACTATCTTCTGGCGCGATCATGGCGCTATTAGCGTGGGGATGGCGCTAGCACGGGGGTCCTGCAGAATCAACACCTATTTTCTTAGAAAATTCAGAACTTGAGCTACAGTGCTTCAAATTGAGCGCGGTTTGAACCCACGCAAAGCTAATGAAGAAATATATAACATATTAGGAAATGAGAAACAATTTGAGAGGTATAAAAATCTTAGAGTAAATAAAAAGATGAAGGCATTTAGTGTTAAACATGAATAGATTGAGTTTTAAGCTTTGTTGGTTTATGGGAACCACTTAGCAACCTTCAAATGTAAATTGTATGGTATTAAGCTATTGTATTCATAATTCCGCTATAAGTTTTAAGTTGTGATCACAGTTAGTATTTTGTCTGATACGATTATTTTAAAAGTGCGAACGTTATTAAAAAGAAAAAGTTTTTCTATAATTTCAAATAACTACTGTGATTGTGACTGCGCTTAATATCATAATTGATGATAACACACCGGTCCGGTAATGGGGTGTTACACTTACTGTCCAGTAAGTATTCAAATACTTTTCATGAAGTATTCGAATACTTCATCTGGTATTCGACTACTTGTCTTAAGGTATTCGAATACCTTGTTCTTAGCAAAAGTATTCGAATACAGTCAAGAAAGTATTTGAATACTTTCTTGACAGAACATCAATAATGTAGTTTTATGAGTTGTAAAACATTCCTTTTTGTCTCTGATCACTTTTAATGTATTTCCTTGACTTGTGGAAAATATTTGAGGTTACGAAATGAAAGAAAATGGCCTTGAAGGCCGATGGCATGTGAGGATGGAAACACAAAATTTTCAAAGCGGAATCATACATGCTAATCAAGATACATGCTTTAAGACAGTATGATGTACCTTGTTCGTGATTCAAAACTCCAAGATAATCAGTGCTAGGTTTGAAGGTTCAAACCCTCTAACGTTGATCCACACCACCCTACGTCAAGATGCAAGAACCCTTCTTGAAAAGCCTCCAAACGAACACCACAAGGAAGGCACTTTAGGCGTCCCAATAGGAGAAGAAGCAGGCAAGGTTAATGTATTTAGATGAGTGAATTTTTTCAGCATGAAAAACTCACAAAGCGGCGCATGGATTCTATGAGAAAAGGCTAGGTAATTTTCGAAAAACCCTAAAGAGATCCTCACAAAAGGAAGCACACTTGGAGATGAGAGAATGATTGAATTGAATCAGATTTTTCTCCCAACAATCTGACCTATGTAGCGCACAATGGTGGAGGAATAAGTGGAGTTGTTGCAATTCAAATCTAGCCAACAACCTCTTATCATATCCTCATGAGACTAAGTCTATACCTGGTCAAAAATCCGACTTAATAACCATCATATGGCCAGCCATATGGTGCGCCCTTATTCAGCCCAAAAAGAGTCCAAATACATTGAGTAGTTGTATTCAAATTTGAACCAACTCACTCACTTATTCTCTCAACCAACCAAATCTGATTAGAGCTTATTTGGTTGATCATATGACCATCATAAGACCCCAGAATCAGAGCCCCAAATTAGCCTTGGATGATGCCCAAAGATCTCCTCTTGATACTTGGGATTTGTTCTAACAAGATCTTATCTTATCCTTTTGTTATGAAATAACTTTTCATAGCCAATTCAAATTCGAATTTAAACATTTAAATTCAAACGTTCAAACATTTAAATTCAAAATTCAAAATTCAAATTCAAAATTTAAATTCTAAATTTAAATATTTGATAATTAATTTGACTAATTAAATTAATTAATAATGTCTTGGACCATCCAAGCCCATTACATGTACCATGCGCCCTTTCCCTCTTAGGTGGGCTTCCAAACTTCTTCTTGGGCTAACAACCTTTATTAGGCCCAATACCTTTAATGCTATATTCATCAAGACAATAAGGTGTTAGTGTGTGACCCATTAGGCCCAACATAGCCACTGACATAAATGGGCTTGGGCCCAACAAGCCCACAACCCATTTAATGACAACACAGAGCACTAGCAATGCTTTGTTGCCCCAGAGCTAGTTAGGTTAATGACATGATCCTCCTATTACATATATTTGATTACCGTATGTGTTTCCTTTCGTCTCGGTTACCTTCCCTTTAAACCTAGGGTGAGGATACGTATCAACCCTTGCGGTTTAGGGTAAGCTTTAATTCGAAATAGGGAATCTTCAATTTACTGACTCTAAAGGCAGATCATCTTATGATCTCTTTTACTATGCATAGATTCCCGAGTCCTATAAATGTCATCCTGATTTCTCCGATTTACAGATAACCTAATCCCTCACAGAGATTTGACGAATTCCTTCAGCTTATCACCCTAGGCCTGTGCTCTTTCAGAAAATGCCCAAAAGTATACCTATGAGTCTCCATGTTTCAGGCAGACGAGGTATACAATTAAAGCATGCCTTCCAGAACACAGTCTAGGTGAAAACTTCTGGTCTAAGGAAAGACATACCCAAATATAAAGAGACTGCTCTAATAATACTATTTGTGAGATTTCCTCATAGAGTCTCTTTGTGGGTATGATCAGTGCGAGCTATATCCTTATAGGTCCACCCACGACTTTAGCTAAACATCTCCATATCTATGGCTCATGAGGTCTTTACCTTGTATTCGAATACAAGTAGATAAGCCGTGCTAGTCTTACCTGAGATTACTGATCCCCATTCTCAGTGTCTCTGGACTAGGAACATAAAATTAGGAATAAACATACGGTATACTTGAATCCTCATTATCGTGATCTCATCACAGATACTCAAGAGATACCTATTCTATTCCAAAGGGTTTATCCAGTTACTCATATAATATTAATAATATCGAGACAAAATATGAAACAGGATAAAGAGTGCTTATATTTATTTGTTACAAAATAAAAGGTCCACATATGTCCTAATCTAATCAAAAGATTGTCTCTAGGACATCCATATACTAACGCGAAATATGTCAAGGGTCTTTTATATAAAAATTAAAGCTTTCAAGTGATTGATGAAATGGATAATGCATGCATAGAGTTAAATATCCTTTGAGCTCATTTATACATCATTAATCAATTACCTTTACATTTAGATCTATGCTCTCAAGAACATGTTGCAATCTTGATCTTGTGTGTTGAATGATTTGCTCTTGTTGTCTTGTTGAATTGATTCCTTGGACTTTTGATTGTTGCGAGTTGTATTATCTTTGATGTCGCTTCTAAGCTTGTTTGTTATCATCAAAACTCTTGTATAAATGAACTCTTCATTTGAAGTACATTGGTTTCACAAAAGTTTATTGAAATAATGGCTAAAAATCAAATTTCTCTCAAGATCTTTCCTTCCTGAAGCTCATGGCCATTGAGACAATAATAAGAGAGGAAAGTGGCATCTATAACACCTCGTACTTCTAGAAATATATTTTTATATGATAAGGTCGATTAAAAGGGTAGGATTAGTGAAAATTTAGAAATTAGAACCAAAATACATAAGAAGGGCAAAATGGTAATTTACCAAACACGTGTTCCTAGGCATGAAAATTGAGTAGAAGGCCTCAAATGGTGAAAATAAGGCCGGAAATGAATTCAGAACAAAAAATCGAGTGGATAGGCAAGTTTTTAAAATTTTGATGAATAGTGATTTTTCCTGTGTAAAAATACTGCGGTATGAGTGTACCGTTAAGCGTGAAATTTTATCAACATTGTTAGGAAACAAAAATATGCCTTGATCCAGAAAAATATGTGGATTGTGAAATTGTAGTTGAAATTGATGTTTGAATTAAAGTTAAAACGCGTGTGGGACCCGCTTACCCTAAAATCCACTTAAGTCTTCACTTTTCTCACAAACCTCACGATCCCTCTCTCTTCTTTCTTTTTTCCCTGCGTGAGTTCTTTTCCTCATTGAAGGCTTTCAAGCTTTTCATTCAAACCATCACTTCCCTTGGTCAAATCCTTTGAAATTTATAGTGAAATTCATTGGAAAACCTATTCTAAAGCCATTGGTGATACTCTCTAGCCTTGAAATCGCTTGTTGGAGGGGTTGTGGCTTAGGGAAAAATCTGAAAATTAGGGAAAAAGGATTTTCATGGAGGTAATGGGGCTCTAGTTGCTTGGGAAAGCCTTGGTGGAGTGTCTTGAGCCGTTTGTGAGTATATTTACATAGTTTTACGGTTGATTTCATAGATCAAAAATATATGAATCTTATTCTTGTATTTGTTGATTTGTGTTGATAGGAGGTTCAAATGGAAAAATTGCATTACTAAAAATGTCTTAGAATGACTTGCTTGAGTTAGAAATGCTATGAAAATTTAGGTGAAAATGTTGAGTTTTTAACTTAGAAAAAATAAGTGTCATGAAAGTGGAAAAATGAGTTGTGTAAAAATTGTGCAGTGAGATGTTGTAGAATATGATTATATGAGTGTTGAATTGTTAAATGATGCATTGATTAATGAATATGCATGATGGAAGGGCCTAGAGCCTACATTAGGACTTGTGTATGGTGTATATTAAGTATCAAGGTGCTAGGAGTATGTTACATCACTCATTTTGTGTCTTTAAAGCTGTCATCTGTCACTTTTACTGCATAGTAATCGATTACCTTTCATTGGTAATCGATTACTTGAAACAGAGGACGAAAATTTGAGCCACTGTGACCAAAGTAATCGATTACCAGAGATTGGTAATCGATTACCTAGTTCAGTAATCGATTACCGATATCTGGTAATCGATTGCCTGAAAACAGGGGAGCCCAAATTGAGGTTCTGACTTCTACAGTAACCTTTGGTAATCGATTACCTCAAGGATGGTAATCGATTACCACTGTGTTAAATTTTGAAAATGTGTTTTCTAAAATCTAAAATAAATGGTATTGCTTAGAGAGATTATATTTGGTATGTTTTATGCTTCCGCGAGTTTTGTATTTACAATTATGGCGTTGTTTTAATTGATTACGGAAACAGTTAATGTTTAAAGAAAAGAAAGTAAAAAAAAAGAAAAATTTTACCCATAATTTAATTAACTCAATTACTGTGATTGTAACTGCGCTTAATACCATATGCAATGATAACATTACCGGTACGTAACAGGCTGTTACAACATTTAAATGGAAAGAAGAAGACAAGTGCATCACTTAAACACTTTCAAAGACTTAACACTTATGTTTTCTTAACTTTTTAACTTTTATCACTTAAGATATTTATCAATCCTTTAAGTTAGCTTTCAAATGAAGACACACACATGTGCAAGAGAGGAAATCAGCATGGAATGCACCAAGGAAAGGAAAGGAACCTACTTGGTTTGAAAGAACAACATAAAGCCACCACTTTTGACTTTTTCAAAGCTTAAAGTAACTTAATTATTATTGGTTGTTACTTTAGATGTAATATTCTTGAACTTTGACCAACCAATCATATAATAAAGTAATTACACATATGATATAGCAAACAAAGCAAGACAATCATCTTTGACCAAGAATTAAGATTAGTTGTAAAGTTTAAACTTACATTTAACCTAGTTTGACTTTTAATTTCCTTAATCTTTGACCTAATTCTTTAAATTATTCTACGCATCATCTAATTAAATTAAACATACTTTAAGTACCTAAAATTTATCAGACAATTTAACTAGACTGACAGAATCAGTTTAGACCTATTTTGTCAAATTACCAAAATACCTCTATCATCACCAAATTGACATTTATGTCTCTCAACATAACTTATACTCTTATTAGGTCCTAATTGACTTGTTAGGCATGAATTGTATCCCTCTATTCATTACATTGGTGATTTAACTATCAGTATTTTCTTAACAGTCACTAAATTCAAACACTGTCTCACTTAAATCTTTATTTAACACATCTTTTAAATGAGGGTTGTTATACCCAACATCCCAAACACTACTCCCAACAGCCCCATCTCCTATCTCAAATGAAAGTCCATCTCTTATCATCACTGGACATCGATTCAATGGAGAAAACTACTAGTTATGCTCTCAAAGTGTTCTCATGCACCTCAAAGGAAGAGGAAAAATTGGAACTGGTGTAATAAAAGAACCTAATACGGACAATCCAAAACATGAGCAGTGGGACTTAGAAAACAACCTCACTATGTCATGGCTCATTAATTCCATGACTGTTGAAATGGGAGAAAACTACATTATGTGCAAGTCTGCCAAACAAATTCTTGATGGAGTTAAGGTTGGTTACTCCAAAAAAGATAACACAACAGCTCTATTTCAAGTTAAAGGGGCTTTAATATACCTGAAACAAGGTGAGTTAAATGTTACCCAATATTATAATACTCTAATGCCTAATGGCAGCAAGTGGACACTTATGAAACTTTGGAGAGGGGGTGCACTTGCTATTCAGAAACGTTTTGCAAGTATGTGGAGAGGGAGGGTATCTACCACTTCCTTCTTGGTCTCAACCCTTCGTTTAATGGTGCTCACAGTTATGTCATGGCTACTCGCCCCTTACCTTCATTAACGAAAGTGCTCTCTAAAATTAGGTGGTAAGAAAGCCGTCAACAACTGGTTCAACCCCATCAACATAATAATTTAGGTATGGAAGCTAATGCTTTTATGGCAGGAAAAATATTCTTCACTAATGGCAATCCCAAGCGCAATGGGAGACCATGGTGTGATCATTGTAACAAACCTGGTCACACCAAAGAAATATGCTGGAAGTTGCACAGGAAACTTTCCAATTGGAAGTCAAAGTGCTCAACAAAATGTAGAGGATATTCAACCTCTGTAGAGGATTCAGCTACAACCCCAACATCCAATGAGTCCATGTCATCTTCCAAAACCTCTAATATATTAAGTAAAGAGAAAATTGAGTTCATTCTGAAGTTATTTGCCTCACATGATGCTGAAAAAACTCCAAGCACTAGTGTCATTGCACAAGCAGGTAAATTCACTACTCTCCACACTTTTCTGACAAAGATGATACTTGGATAGTGGATTCTAGAGCTTCTCATCATATGATTGGTAATATCTCTTTTCTATCACATCTTCATAAGAATTTTGAGAAGAAAACAATCACTTTGGCTGAAGGTAACTAAATAGAAGTTCAAAGAATTGGTATGGCAATGATTTCTACAGGATTTACATTACAAGATGTTTTGTTTGTTCGCAAGTTATCTTGCAATTTGACTTCTGTTAGTCAACTAACAAGAGACTCTAAATGTGTTACCATCTTTAAGTCCAATAGTTTCTCTTTTCAGGATTTGGTTTCAGAGCGGAAGATTGGCAATGTTAGGAGGATGGGTTGTCTTTACCAAATCATTACAAAATATTGGACGCCTCAAGTTCTCATGACTCTTGCTGGAAATGACAAGTATGTGATGTTATGGCATTATCAATTAGGTCATCCAAATTTTGTTTACATGAAAAAAATGTACCCCAACTTATTCAATAAAAATTCAACTTTTCCTACTTCTGAGTGGTGTCAAATATCTAAACATGTTAAATCCATTTATCCTCCAAAGGCCTACCAACCTTCTCAACCATTTTGTTTAATCCATAGTGATGTATGGGCACCTACCAATGTGAAAAATGTCAATTGGGCTCTCTGGTTTGTAACCTTTATTGATGACCACACTCACCTTACATGGATTTACTTGTTGCACTCTAAATCATAAGTGTCTGAATCATTCCAAGCCTTTCACTCCATGGTTTAAACTCAATTCCAGGCCCAAATTAAAGTCATTCGGTCAGATAATGCAAAGTATTATTTTAATTCCAACCTCTCATCCTACCTTACCAAAGATAGCATAATTCACCAAAGCTTTAGTGTCTATACTCCTCAACAAAATGGTATTGCCGAAAGGAAAAACTGCCACTTTTTAGATGTTGGGCATACCCTTCTTTTCACCTCCAATGCTCCCAAACATTTTTAGGGTGAAGCCATTTTTACTGCTGCCTATCTCATTAACTGCATGCCTTCCCGGATATTAAATTTCAAGTCTCCAATCCAACAAATCCTTTTCACTTACCCTCATTTTCCAATAAATTCTCTCCCTTCTAAGGTCTTTGGTTGCACTATCTTTGTCCATAATACTCATGGTGGTAAACTTGAACCTTGAGCCATTAAGTGCATTTTCACAGGCTATTATTCCCCTACATAAAAGGCATATAAGTATTATGCCCCTCTTACCAAGAAAACCTATTCAGCATAGATGTTACGTTTCTTGAAGACCAATTCTATTATCACCAATTGCCCATTCAGGGGGAGAGTGATTCAAGATAGCCAAATGAATGTCCAATTGTTTCTCCCACAGAAGACCAAGGCACCCTAAGCTCCTTCATACCTGAGCCAATCTTCCTAGCTACTCTACCAGAAGCCAACCCCATTATGCCTCCTGAGACTGCCATTCTTATCACTCTTGACCAAGAAGAACCAAGAACCAGAGAGGAAGCCTATGAAGAGAAAGAAATCATTCAGACAAACAACCTTGCTCCTAAACAAAGCTAATATGAGCCTCAGTATAGAACATATAGAGAAAAACAAGTCAAGAGAACATCTACAGAGCAACCACCTGAATTAGAATTGAAGCCACTTCCCCAAAATCTGAAATATGCATACTTGGGGAACGTTAACACCCTCCCTTTCATCATCACATCATTCCTAAGCAAAGATCAAGGAGATTTGTTGGTCAATAAGCTGAAGAAATATGAAAGAGCTATTGGATGGTCCATAGCTGACCCAAAGGTATCAGTTCTACTTTCTGTATGCATAAAATCTTATTTACTAACCCTGATAGTGTTTCAGTGGAACACCAAAGAAGACTGAATCACATTATGAAAGAAGTGGTGAGAAAGAGGTAATTAAATGGTTAGATGTAGGTATTTATCCTATTTCAGATAGCAATTGGGTGAGTCCTGTTCAACATACACCTCCAACCACTACCCTCAAGGGGCATGGTGGAGCACACACGTGGACTAACTCCAGTACCAAAGGATTACCTTATGGAAGCTCCCTCTCTAAGTAGCTCCAAATCAATATACCATCGAGCTTGGTCCAACCAGAAATGCCTAAACACAGGTCATTCTCATACCAGTGAGAACCACATAACCATATCAACTTGGTTACACAAGAATTTATAAAATTTCCAAAAGTACTTACCACAATCTTTTTGGTCAAGGACCAAAGGAAACCCACCAAGCTCATTGTTCCAAGTTCACGTCCATGGGAGGCAACCTACAATGATCACACAAGGATCATCAACACAAGGGTGCAACCAATCAAAATACAAAGCACCACAAGCTCACCCACACAAACCATGATTATGCCAAATGGCCCAAAATACCAAGCCATGTTCTTAATTTTATTTCAAGGTTCCACTAGCTTCCTAAGCTTACCCCAACACCAATTCAATTCCTTAATTTCATTCAATCCCATCACAACACCATTTTCCTTAATTTACCTCATTATGGCCGAAATGCACACACACACACATCCCATGATTTTTCTTCCAATTCAACTACTTGACACCAACACACATCCTATTTAAACTTAGCTTCAAGCCTCACAATACCAATTGCATGAATTTTACATCATCTATCCTTATTTCCCCTCACATGGCCGAAATCAATAAGCATGCATACCAAAGGATTTCTAATACATTTCAACACTTCCACACATAATACAATCCTATAATTAACTCATACAACTACTCCACAACTCAATTACACAATCCTACCTCAATTCCATTTCACAAAGTCTTGCATACCAACTCATAATTTGTCTAAGTTATCAACATTTTCACCAATAATTTTTATGAGCTCACCATAAAACATCAATCTAAGACACTTTTATCTAATACATATTTTCAATTTAAAGTCCCTAACTACATCAATTCATACAAGCATGCTTTAGGTCTTCAAAATGCAATTCAACTCAACCAAGAATGGAGGAGAAAGCTTACCACCAATCAAGTCCTAGGCACCCCAAGAATGATTTTCAACACTTGGATGGTCCAAAACCACCACCAACCACCCTCCTTGGCCCCCAAAACTGCAACCAATGTACGAAAATGATCTCCTTTTTCACTCAATTTTAAGGCTCACTCAAGGAAGGAAAGATGCTCACAAGGTGATTTGAAACAACTTTGGTGTTTTACACATTTGGATTTGATGCTTGGAATATATGGCAAAATGGATTTCAATTTCTTGCCTATATTCCCATGGAGGCCGCGGATTGGATGGAGAAGAAGGAGGGAAGTGAAGATGCAATAGTGACTTTCCTAGGTGGCACAAGTCCACTTAAGTGGGGTGGGTCCCACCGCCTCTTCACACGATTCAAATTAATTCAAATCTTCCGCTTAAACCACTAAACGTCATTTAATTCCTAGACTATTTAGAAACTCTAATCTTTAACATTAACTATTGTCCTTTAATTTCCCTTGATTAGATGAATCCGGAGTTTTCCGGTTATTCGGTGAAATCACAGTTTTAAGCTGTTATGCGCACTGCGGACACGCTTCCCCAAAAACTCTAATTTAAGTTAATTTCCAAAAAAAAATCATAATTTCTAGTACTATGTACCCTTTATAACTTATTTCCAAACCTATAACTCAAAATTATTTGGCACGCTTTATGGTGCAACTGTACGGCGATATTTTTACCCGGTAAAAGCATTATTCATCATTTTTCCAGAAACTTGTCTAACCACTCAATTTTTTGTTCTAAATCCATTTACAGGGTTAGTTTTTCCATTTGAGACCTTCTACTCAATTTTTCTTTCCTAAGGTTACGTGTTTGGCAAATTACCGTATTACCATTTTTACGTATTTTGGTTCTAAATTCAGGATTTTCACTAATCCTACCCCTTTAATCCATATATTAAATATAGTAATATATTTTAGAATTACGAGGTGTTATACCATTCATCACCATATGGATGTCATTTAGGAGGAATCAGAACTGCATCAAAAGTGCTCCAATCAAGTTTTTATTGGCCTTCTCTTTTTAAAGATGCTCTCCAGTATGTTAAAGAATGTGATAAATGTCAAAGATAAGGAAACATAACCAAGCATAATGAAATGCTCCTTAATCTTATTTTAGAAGTTGAATTATTTGATGTATGGGTATTGATTTTATGGGTCCATTTCCTCCTTCATATGGGAACAAATTCATTTTAATAGCTGTAGATTATGTGAGTAAGTGGGTTTAAGTTGTAGCTTTACCCACTAATGATTCCAAGGTTGTGGTGAGGTTTTTAAAGAAAATTTTGACAAGGTACGGAACACCTCATTGCATTATCAGTGATGGTGGGAAGCACTTTATCAATCACCAATTTGAGCAGCTGTTGGAAAAATATGGAGTAAGACACAAAGTTGCAAATCAATATCATCCTCAGACCAGTGAGCTTATTGAAGTATCTAATCAAGTAGTTAAGAGAATTTTGGAGAAGGTTGTCAATCCTTCTCGAAAAGACTGGTCTCTCAAATTAGATAAAGCATTGTGGGCTTACCGAACAGCCTACAGAACACCACTTGGATGTTCCCCATATAGATTTATTAATCTTTGGCAAAGCTTGTCATCTCCCCCTAGAATTAGAACACAAAGCATATTGGGCAATATATTCATTGAATATGGATGAGAAGGCAGTAGGAGAAAAGAGGCTACTCCAGCTACAAGATTTGGAAGAATTCAGAGGAAGCACTTCTGAAAATCACAAGTTGTACAAGGAAATAATGAAGAAGTGGTATGACAAAAGAATAACGAACAAAGAATTTAAAGTTGGTCAGAAGGTTCTATTATTCAACTCAAGGCTCAGATTATTCCCCAGAAAGCTCAAGCCAAGGTGGACTGGTCCATACCAGATTACTCAAGACTCAGGAAATAGGGC
The DNA here is from genome assembly GCF_033153095.1 of Gastrolobium bilobum. Taxonomy (NCBI): domain Eukaryota; kingdom Viridiplantae; phylum Streptophyta; class Magnoliopsida; order Fabales; family Fabaceae; genus Gastrolobium; species Gastrolobium bilobum. The sequence continues at coordinate 38,597 of NW_026897134.1, read as the reverse complement.
TTTTGAAATTCAAGGCTCTAAGCATGGTCATTCCTTCAAAGTCAATGGGCACAGGTTGAAATTATATTCAGATGACACTTTCAATGATAAAGAGGAAAATATCCCTCTCTCTGATTCTACTTGAAAATTTAAACACTGAGTCTAGCTAAAGACATTAAATTAAGCGCTAACTGGGAGGCAACCCAGCTTTTCACCTTTGTTCCCTGACAGGAACAAAGTTTTAGGGTGGTTCCACTTGTCCACACAGATCCCTAACAAGGCTATGATATTGGGTGAGACTATGATCCCTTGGATAAGAGGACTTTATTTGAGAATGTTGCTTCACATGTAAGCTTTCGGTCTTTGGGGTTAATACCCCATTTGTTCCACCAGACTCCGAGGGAGGATGGTTGTTTGATATGGTATGTGGAAAATGATTTGTTATATGATGCATGTATATGTATGTAAGTGTGTGTGCCGAACAAGACGGTATTTCCTTGTGTGATGCATAAGACGATGTTTCCTTATGCATAGTATGAGACGGTGTTTCCTCATATGGGTATATTGCAAGACAATGTTTCCTTGCGTAATGCATACATTTGTATTCTCTGGCCAGTAAGATTCTTTATTGCACACATTCATTGATATATATATTCTAATGCATGCATGATGATTTTATAATGTGATTATACCTAAAGTGAACTTAGGGGTGGAGGAGTCCTCAAAGGACCCCTAGTTTACTGAGATAATTATCTCACCCCGCATTATGAGGATTACCATTTTGAGGTACAATAGCGGATGGTGCTGAGGCATCGCACAATAGGAGGCCAAAAAAAGGTTATTAGTTGACATGATATATCTGATTGCTACTGTCATTTTGTTTTGTAAATGACATGTTGTTATTATTTTGAGATGTACATGTCGTGTTATTCTTTTAGAGAGAGTATAAGGAATGTCTATGCCATATTGATAGTCCGTATATGTTGTCAGTGATATACACACATGTTTATGTTACTTATTTAATTATATCTATTTTGTTTATTTGATGTAATTATGTAAGTAATATTATAGACATTATTTTGAGACTTGATGGTTATGAGATAGCCTAGGCCATAGATGGTTGGGCAATATGATTTATGTATGTATGTTTATGCGGATTGAAATAAACTGTTAATCAAATTGAAATTATCATGGTGTGAATTACTCCTAGTGGTCTAAAATACAGATAAAATATCGTCCGTTTCATTTGACCAAAGAGGCGATAAAGATCGCAATACATAAGGAAAAGAAAAAAGTTAATCACATTTTTATACTAGGTCTAATCTAGTGATTTATGAAAAGAGCTTCCACGTTTAATTATTTAACTATGTTGCGCTTATTATCATATGTTTGTTAATACACCGGGTGCACATGGGGTGTTACATGCAATATTCACGCTTCAAGCCTAAAGGACTCTTGCATGATGGAGTGTGTTAAAGGGATATAAAATCATTAATGTAGCCTTACCCAAAGCTTTAATGTTTTGAGTTGAAATGGTTATTTACAAGCTATTACGAAATTATTTCTTTTTAACCTATTAATCCTTTTCCTTATATATTAACATTTTAAGGCATTTAAATTAGAAATGGGGTGTTATACTATGCAATTATAGAATAAGTCAAAGTTATAATAATAAAGAAGAGAGCTTCTAAAAAGTAACTAGACTCTCAAAACTCCAATCTCAAGTTGAATTTAATGACTTGAATGATATGAACAGTGCAATAAAAACCAAATGATTCTCCATTTATTGTTTTTCCACCCCTTTCTCCGTCTAGGCACTTGGATATTAGGACATTTAAATAGGATTGGTTTTGCATAACAGGATTGCATAAAATATGTTACGGTATATGCAAATGAGTAATAGGAAACCCACCACCACCATTCCCTTGGCCCGACTTTTTTCTCCTTTTTTATCTTATTGATTAAAATACATCAACAACCATTAGCAATTAGAGTCATGGATAGGGATAAGCAAGATTTGTGTGACCTCTAGAATCGACATCCACATTGAATAGAATTACATAGGTTGCAGTTGAATCTGAAAACCCAAATGCCTCTGAATAAGTGTAACTAATCATCGTCAGTTTCAATGGAAATGTCAGGCTCTTCAGGTTTTCATAACTTAGGCAGGTCATCTTTAATCTTCAGAGCACCTATTCGTGTGTTAGTAGCAAACCTTGATGCAAGAATTGTGATCGTCTCAAATGAATTTGAACCAGAAGGATCTTCCTCATGTTCTTTGCAATACCTCGTGTGCACCCGGTGTATTAACATTAATTATGGTATTAAACACAGCTAGAATTGTAATTAATGAAGCTAAAAATATGAAGGAACTTTTTCCTTCCTTATCATGATATCAGACTCAACTAATGGTTCCATAAAGTCCATGAGTCCTTCTATTGAAAAACAATTTAAAAAGAAGACTCTATAATCGTACTTAGCACTGAACAAGTACTTTTTCCAAGACTGAAATTACATGACTCCACCACTAGTTATAATATTTTACTATGATAAATTAGTCATCTTGGGCTTTCCAAGAAGGTATAATATTAACAATTTGGTTAAGTATTTCCGGAGTTATGCTACTTACAAGACGGTTGCTCCAAACCGAACTTCCAAAAATAAAGCAACAAGTTTAAAATATAATTAGGATTTATCCACTTATGCTTAGGTCCTAATATTTTATAGGGTTGTAGTTCTTAGTGTTATATGAAAGTTGGAAATGGCCTTGAAGGCCGATGCATGCTGGAGGGAAAAACAAAACTTTTTCATTGCGGAATACACATGCATTCAAGATCATGCTTTAGGAAAGCATGATGTTACCTTGTTCGTGAAAACTCGTGATGATCAAGGTAGGTCTGAAGGGTTCAGACTCTCTAACGTTGATCCACACAACCCACTGCGTCTAGGTGCAAGAACTCCTTCTTGTGAAACCGCCAAGTGATCACTACAATGAGGCTTGCTAAGCGCACACTGTGTGAAGAGAAAGGCTAGGTAAAAGTGTTTGAAAGAGTGAAGCTTTCAATGTGAAATCTTCACAAAAGTGGCGCAGGAGAGGAGAAGAGAATGGCTTGGTTGGTTTTCTAAAAACCCTAAAAGGAACATATATAAAGAGGCACACAAGAGGAGCCTATTTGTTAAAACAAATCAGATTTTTAATCAATAAAAATCCCTTCCAAAAGGGCGCTCCATCAAAGAGAGAGAGAATAGGATTTGTTGCAAATCAAATCTCATCAAATCTTGCCAACAACATCCTATCATATCTTTATGATATATTAGGTTCAAAACCTAATCAAATATCTGATCATAAATCATCATATAATCAATTATATGGTGCGCCCCATATAGCCTAAATAATGACAAGATACATTTGAGTAGTTGCATTCAAACTTGAATCAAATCACTCAAATATTCTCCCAACAGATCGTATCTTCTGGAGCTGATTCTGATGACTAACCAACAGCCAAATCAGCACCCCAAATCTTCTTAGATTATGTCCAAAAGATTTCCTCTTGATATGTTCCAACAAGATCTCATCTTATCCTTTTGTTATAAAAAACTTTTCATAGCCAATTCAAATTCGAATTTCAAACATTTGAATTCAAACTTTCAAACACTTAAATTTTAAATTCAAATTCAAATTCTAAATTCAAATTCAAATTTCAAAATTCAAAATTCAAAATTCAAAATTCAAATTTCAAAATTCAAATTTCAAAATTCAAATTTCAAATTTCAAATTCCAAATTCGAATTTCAAAATTCAAATTCAAAATTCAAATTTTAAAATTCAAATTCAAAATTCAAATTTTAAAATTCAAATTTTAAATTCCAAAATTCAAAATTTAAATGTTTGATAATTAATTTAACTAATTAAATTAATTAGTAATGACTTGGACTATCCAAGCCCATTACAATGATCCATGCGCCCTCCACCCCTTTAGGTGGAGTTCCAAACAACTTCTGGGGCTAATAACTATTATTAGGCCCAATACCTTTAATGCTAGAGCATCTAGACAATTAGGTGTTTGCGTGTGACCCATTAGGTCCAACATAGCCACTGACATAAATGAGCCTGGGCCCAATAAGCCCACAACTCATCTAATGACAACACAGAGCACTAGCAATGCTTTGTTGCCCCAGAACTAGTTAGATTAATGATTTGATCATCCTATTAAACATATTTGGTTGCCGTATGTTTGTCCATTCGTCTCGGTTACCTTCCCATTAAACCTAGGGTAAAGAAACGTATCATCCCTTGCGGTTTAGGGTTAGCTTTTTATGAAATAGGGAGTCTTCAATTTACTGGCTCTAAAGGCAGATCATCTTATGATCTCTTTTACTATGCATAGATTCCCGAGTCACTCTAAATGTCATCCTGATTTCTCCGGTTTAAGGATAACCTAATCTCTCACAGAGATTTGACGAATTCCTTCAGCTTATTACCCTAGCCCTGTGCCCTATCAGGACAAGCCCAAGAGCATACCTATGAGTCTCCATGTTTCAGGCAGACGAGGTATACAATCAAGGCATGCCTTCTAGAACACAGTCTAACTGATAACTTCTGGTCTAAAGAAAGACATACCCAAATATATAGAGACTACTCTAATGATACTATCTGTGAGATTTCCTCATAGAGTCTCTTTGAGGGTCCGTTCAGTGCGAGCTATACCCTTATAGGTCCACCCACGACTTTAGCTAAGACATCTCCATATCTGTAGCACATGAGGTCTATACCTTGTATCCATATACAAGTAGATAAGTCGTGCTAGTCTTACCCGAGATTACTGACCCCATTCTCAGTATCTCTAGACTAGGAACATAAAATTAGGAATAAACATCAGGTATTCTTGAATCCTTATGATTGTGATCTCATCACAGATACTCAAGAGATACCTATTTTATTCCATGGGGTTTATCAAGTTATTCATAATATATTAACATTAATATCCAGACATAATTATGAAACAAGATAAAGAGTGCTTTTATTTATTTGCGACAATATTAAAGAGGTCTACATCTATGTCCTTATTTAATTATAAGATTTTCTCTAGGACACCCAAATACTAACATTATATTTACACAGGTCCAAACCTCACTCGATTTGGAGTTTTCTAGCTTAAGATATGCACATTTTATTGCACGATGCTAAAAATTGATGTATGTTGGCGCTGGAGGCGCCACCCTAACGCATTAGAAGTGTCATGGGATTGTAAGCTTCTGTTTCACGGCGCTGGGAGCATCGATTCTGGTGCCAGGCGCCATAAAATAGGGAAGGAGCTAACATTTATGTTATAAACTTCCCAAATGGAGTTCTAGACCACTTTCTAAATGTGTAACTCCAATCTTGCACCATTGAATGAGTATGAAAGAATAGCTCTTAAAGCTCAATCCAAGGAGGCTAATGATGATTCAGACGATGAAGAGGAGGATGCTATGCTTATGTGAAAATTCAGAATATACTTTAAGAACCCAAAATACAATGAGAGCTTAAGCAACAAGTAGGTAAAATCCAAAAACTCATCTTTTAAAACTAATGGTGGCTGCAATAAGTGTGGTAGAACAAATCACATGGTCAAGGATTGTCCTGGATTAGAGCAAGAAGATAAGAAAGAGAGAAGGAAAAAGAGCACAAAACATTTGTTTTATGGCTGGAACTTACTCTAAAGATGAAGACCATGAGGTAAATTTTGTTGAGCTAAAATCATCCTTGCATTCGTTGACAAAGAAGCATATAGTAAAAGAGTTAGACTTTATAATAGATGAATACGTAAAAATGCATGAGTACAATGATGAGTTGTTAAATGATTTTGGTGAATGGAAGAATGAGCTTAAGAACTTGTAAGAACCCGCACCGTTAATTAAGGAAATTATTCCATAATTGACCCTAATAATTATGAGAAGGCTTAAATAATTATGGTAAGTGGTTAATAATGTTGAAAGTCGTTTCTGACAAAAAGTGCAGATACCGGTTCTGCTCCTCGGTATAAATGCATACCGATGAAGTATCCCAGAAAATTATAATAAGTGCATGAATATTCCTAGAATAATATATAGGACTGTGATTTCAAGTTTCAAGTTAAAATAATGAGAACTTGTGCTAGAACTGATACTGGCTATGGAAAAGCGCGTACCAGAAAGGTACTGCGAAAAATAAAATAAAAATATGATAAATCTTAGAAAAATGAGTAGGTTCAGATTCCAAAGTTTGGGATTAAAATGCTAAGCGTAGCTATTATTGCATATAATGTGTGATTATGTTTAAACCGGCTATATATATTAAGAGGCACATGATCCTAGGTCAGATTTGTGCACCTCTATGTAGCATTTGCTGAAGCCTTGTGACCAGCCACCTTGCCACTCTCTTCCTTCTTCATTTTCTCACCAAAGACACCACCTTTGATCATTGTTTCTTCTCTTGATCAACATATCTTGGTGTGTACTACCATGTGTGGGTGAGAGAGCCTTACTTCTGAGTTGTGAGCACTGTCTAAGGAGAGTTGTTGGGCTGAGTTCTTTGCTTGGGCTTTGGAAACCATTTCCTTGGGTGTTGGAGCTTCAAGGTGGGATCTTTGAAGGGAAAGGACCTTGCTTGAGTGATATTTTCATGTACCTTTGGAGTCAACACCTTGGAGCTGAATTGTGAGCTCGAAGAGCACCTTTGGTTTGCTGTTTGGAACCTTGGGTAAGTGTCACCACCTTTGATCTTGATTTTCTTGGTTAAAATAGGAGTCTTGGTATGTTTATTGAGTAAAACAAGTAACCAACCTGTATATGAACCTAAATGGGCTTAACGATGCATGTTTTAACATTTACATGGGTTAAAAATAGAACCTTGGGAATGATATCTCACGAAATGCAGAATCTGAGTTCTGCCGCGAAATATCCGGATATTGGGTTAGAAATATCCGGATATGGATATCCAGATATGGGGTTCTGAATATCCGGATATTGATATCCGGATATTGCCAGTCAGATATCTGGATATTCTTGGTTTTCGAGGACAGTAACGATATTGTTCATACAGAATGCTATTTTGGGTTTGTGGACTCATGATTAGTCAATGAGGACTTCTGTATTAATTAACTTAAGTCAGAATCTAAGTGATTAATGGCTTATGGCTTTGTGAGAAGCCTAAAAACATGAAACGTGAAGGAAAGTCGTTGTCTTTATATCACATGTTTGTTGTGCTTGAATATTGATATGATTATTGGTCTAAACAGATTGTGATTTTGCTGTTTGTTGACTTTGAGATTGTGTGGACTCTTGGCTTGGATAGTTAGCTTGCAAGGTAAGCTTTCGTGTCCTCAGTTTAGCCATTGTTGGTTCCACCATGTCCCATGGGGGGATGATTATATGCATGATGTTATTTTCATGATATACTGATTTATTGAAATGCTATTGAGCTGTTATATGTGAGTGCCTTTATGATATGCATGTGGTGTTCGCCTAGACGAGTTGTGATCTTGTGCGCTGGTATGGCATGGGCGCGTACTGTGTGTGTAATAGACGTATTCCTGCACTTCTCTGTCCAGTAGAATAGTGATAATACACATGGCATGATTATTTGTTGCACTGCATTGAGTTTTGGAATTTATATTGTTAAACTATTTTTAGAACTTATATTGCACATGTAAGTGAGCTTGGGGTGGAAGATCCTTGAGGACCCCTTGTCTTATTGAGATTTCTGTTTAGAGATCTCACCCCACGTTTGGGGCACCATTTCAGGATCAGGTAATGCAGGGGTTGAGACCTCTAGCGGCAGGAAGCCGGAGATTAGCTGATATTGCTGTTTTTATGCTGGCATGTTTGGATGCTGAATTTATCTGTTGAAGATATGCTATTAGTTTGTTATCATTATGTTGCTGTTGTCGAGACTCTGTTGATTATATTGTCTTATTTGGTGAGTATGGGGATTGTCAAGGCCACATTGATTGACTATGTCTTAGTTTAGATGCGAGTTGTAATAAGGTATCAGGATTATTCTCTGCCCTACGTGTTGTAGATCTGTGACTCTAGATACTCACAATTATATATATATTGAGGTATTTCAGTTAGCTGTTTAATTGCAATTACATACAGGCGATGTTTTATGAAAATGATTAAGTAATCAACTTGGCTAAGAATAATGACGTCATAATTGAAAGTAAAAAGTTATTTCGCATTTTTAATTAAGCGTGGCTTAATACGATGACAATTTAACAAACCGGGTATACACGTGGTGTTACATTTTATGGTATCAGAGCACTTTCTAGGGAAAAGCCTGTATGTGTTGCAATAACTTAGGATGTTTGGTTGTGAGTCGTGTCTGTGTGTTCTCTCTATTGGTTTTGTTATGATGATGCATATGTGACCACATTGCGTGGGCCTGATCAACTCATCTTTGTGTAACTTGTGCAGAGTCATGGTTCTACCTCAGAGGAACCGAGACACTAGCGGAGATCAACCTGATCCTGTCCTGGCTGCATTGGCTGAAATGCAGGCGGCTCGACAAGCCGACCAGGAGGCCATGAGAATGGCAAACCAGGCTATGTTGGACGTCGTCAGAGAGGCGAACAGGAAAGCCACTAAGGATGTACTGGAGGCGAACCGCCTGGCGAACATGACTTTGATGAGGGTCATGTTGGAGGAGATGATGGTTGGTCCATATGTTGGTCAGTTCCCTCCGCCACCACCTCCACTGCCTCCACCACCTCCACCTCCACCTAGCCTTCAGGACGAGAGCCTGAGTCACTTTGAGGGTGCCACTCCTCTTACTGGGGTTATGGAACCCTACTTGGAGCCTGCAGAGGACCGTGATGTGATTGATCGCCGGCTGAATACTTTTTGCAAGCATAAGCCACCTTCCTTTGATGGGTCTTATGATCCTATTACTGCGGCGAGATGGCTTCAGGCGTTGGACAAGATCTTTCAGGTCATGCAGTGTATATGCTGGAGGGCGAAGCCCATGAGTGGTGGACGAACACCATTCTTTGAGGATTGCTTCCTTGGGAGATATTTTCCTTACGATGCGCAGGAGCGGAAACAAGGAGAGTTTGACCATCTGGTGCAAGGCTCATTATCTGTGGACGAGTACTTGGCTAAGTTCAATGAACTGGCTAAGTTTGCATATTTTCGTATCGCCATGCCTACTCCGATGTTTTTGGCTGATAAGTTCTGCAGGGGACTTAATGAGGAGATTGTTTATCTCATCGCTGGTGCTGCATCGAAAGACTTTGGGACACTGGTGCAGCAGTGTCGGGACATCGAGGATGTCTGTATCACGAGTAAGGCCAAGAGGGCCAAGATTGCTGAGACGAAGGGAACTGGTAGTTCCACTTCCTGGAGAGACATGAAGTTTAGGGGAAGAGGCAAAGGTAAGCAGTTAGCGGCTAGGCAGATGTCTAGTCAATTCAAGGGGACGTCGACGCAGGGGAGTCCAGCTAGACCTCCTACTCCTAGATGTACCGGTTGTGGGAGATTCCACGTGGGGCCGTGTTCTACCGGCCAGTTGATCTATTTTCAGTGTGGCCAGGCGGGCCACTACACCAGAGATTGTCCGTCGTCAACAACGAGAATTGCAACAATTCAGGCAGTTCCATTACAAATGATTCATTTGGCGTCTACAGCGACACCTACCATGGGGCGAGTTTACACTTGGGATCGGCAGCAGTCGGACCGAGCTCCAAACCTTGTTAGAGGTACCGTTACCTTTTGTGGTGTTGTTTTTGATGCTGTGTTGAGTCCGGGGCTACGCATTCTTTATTGCAACCCCGATTGTTGTGGGACTTGAGTTGTCTATGTTTGTGCCTTTTCCACCGTTGCGGGTGACCACCGCCACCGGAGAAAAGTGGGATTCTACTACTGTGCATCGAGATGTCGTGTTTCAGTGGGATGGCCGCGATCTTCGGTAGATCGGATTGAATTGCCGATGGCAAATTTTGGAAACCATCCTTGACATGGATGGATCGTCCTATAGTTGTGTGACGACTGAATGATTGATTGATTGTTGTGCCTAGAGTGTGGTGATGTCTCAGTGTGATTCCACAGCCAGTTCCTCGCCTTTTATTTAATTACTGCGGGCTAGGAGAGCCTTGTGAGCAGGGACATTGATTATGTCATGTTGGGAGGTTGGTGAGTGGGACACAGAAGGATGTTGTTGGCGTTCCTGTGGTGAGGGAATTCCTCGAAGTGTTCTCCGAGGAGATTCCTGAGTTTCCGCCACAGCAGGAGATAGAGTTCTCGATTGTTTTGTTCCTGGTGTGGGGCCTAGTTCTCTAGCTCCATACCGGATGTTGCCACCATAGTTGGCGGAGCTGAGAAAGCTCATTGAGGGTCTTTCAACGAAAGATTTCATCCGACCGAGCGTGTCTCCATGGGGAGCACCGGTCATTTTTGCTTTTGAGGCAAGATGTCTTACGCCATCACTTAATCGTGATGGTGCTCTGTTTGAGAATGTGAATTTCTCTTCAGGGAAACTGAGTGTGTAACACTTGGAAATTGAGGCAGAGGCCACGCGCGATCTTGTATATGCGAGGCAGTTCATGTACAATTCGTTTGTGAGTTGAGTGGTCTCCATGACTCTAGGATCTTATGTTGATTATTGATATGCTTCGTAAGTAGTTGGCATGTTAACACCACGAGCAATGTAAAGCATGAAATAAGTACGATAGATTGTTGTAATGTATCAATGTCATTTCACCTTTAATTGACTTTTGATTTTGCAGATGCCATGGAGATTGAGGTATACTGTTGTATATAGTATTCGAATTATTATGTTATTGAAATTGAAAATTTTGCAGGTATACGTGAACTAAGGTACGTTACAATGTGAATGTGTATGTTAACTAACATGTATTGGTTGAAATGAACATGATTATGATTCGTACTGTGAAAGGAATATGAATTTATTTGGAAAGTAATGATTTAGCAAAGAGTAAGTCTTGTCGATGTTAGAGTCATGGAATAGGAACAAACTCACTCGAGTTTTCTGTGGATTTTTGTATGTGGGGTCAGGTCACCTCTTTTGGGAAAGTGACTGGTGATCCCAGAGAATCGAATGATGTTTTGTTGTCATTGAGAAGTTTTGAGATCTGATGGTGACTTCCTTGTTTGGGGATGCACTTCTCGAGATGGAGACGGTGTGAGTCGAGAATTAGCTTATGGAGAAGAACCAGTTCGGTGTGTCTTGGAACAAGGTGGGACGTCGTTGTTTGTGCGTCCAGATGTTGTTATGCCAGAAGGTGAAGATTGAACACCAGAAATCGTTTGGTAATCTTCAACCTCTCGAGGTACCGCTGTGGAAGTGAGAAAGTATTTCCATGGACTTCGTTGTGGGATTTCCTAAGACTCTGGTTGGTTGTGACTCTTTTTGGGTCATTGTGGATAGACTTTCGAAGTCTGCCCACTTTCTTCCGGTAAAGGTGAGCTTCTCTTCAGAGCATTTGGCCAAACTGTATGTTCGCGAGATTGTGAGGCTTCACGGGGTGCCCGAGAGTATCATCAGAGATAGGGACCCGAAGTTCACATCTCGGTTCTGGGAGGCGCTGCAGAGAGCTTTTGGAACTCAATCGAGACTGAGTACAGCCTATCTCCCTCAGACTGTTGGATAGACTGAGCGGACCATCCAGACCTTGGAGGACATGTTGAGAGCTTTCACTTTGGGGCAGGGCTCAGCATAGGATAGGTACCTGTCATTGGTTGAGTTTTGTACAACGGTGGTGTCCAGGCTAGCCTGGGCATGGCACCCTACGAGGCGCTGTATGGTAGGAGGTGTCGAACTCTTACTTGCTGGTCTGAGGTTGGAGACAACGAGCTTTTTTGGCTTGCACTTTGTCTAAGATACTAACCAACAGATTCAGATGATCAGAGAGAAGTTGAAGCAGGCGCAGAATTGCCAAGAGAGCTACTTTGATGTTAAGCATCGTCCACTGCAGTTCAGTGAGGGAGCACGTATTTGTGAGACTTTCACTTGTCACCAGTGTTGGTTGGGCACTTGGAGTGAGGAAGCTGAGCCCGCGATTCTTTGGGCCATACCGGTTACTTGGTAGAGTAGAACCTGCTGCCTACCGGCTTGCCTTGCCTACGAACTTGGCCAACACCCACGACGTGTTTCACGTGTCTCAACTTCGCAAGTTTGTAGCGGATCCTTCGGACGTGATGCAACCAGATGTTGTGGAGGTTCGGGAGAACCTAAAGACTCCCGTCGACTCAAGATTCTCGATCGTGGCGAGAAGCAGCTGAGGAGCGAGACCATTCCGATGGTCAAAGTGTAATGGACAGGAAGAATTCCTGAAGGGTATGTCTAGGAGCGAGAGGACGAGCTTCTCCGGCAGTACCCCGAGCTTCGAGACAGGTATATTTTCTGATTTTGAAGACAAAATCCTAAAAAGGTGGGGTGAATGTAAGAACCCGCACCGTTAATTAAGGAAATTAATTAGTTAATTGTGTTAAATTAGGAAATAATTCCATAATTGACCCAAACAATTATGAGAAGGCTTACATAATTATGGTAAGTGGTTAATAATGTTGAAAGTAGCTTTTCTGACGAAAAATGCAGATACCGGTTATGCTCCTCGATATAAATGCGTACCGATGAAGTATCCCAGAAAATTATAATAAGTGCATGAATATTCCTAGAATAATATATAGGACTGTGATTTCAAGTTTCAAGTTAAAATAATGAGAACTAGTGCCAGAACTGATACTGGCTATGGAAAAGCGCGTACCGGAAAGGTTATGCGAAAAATAAAATAAAAATATGATAAATCTTAGAAAAATGAGTAGGTTCAGATTCCAAAGTTTGGGATTAAAATACTAAGCGTAGCTATTAGTGTTTATACTGTGTGATTATGTTTAAACAAGCTATATATATTAAGAGGCACATGATCCTAGGTCAGATTTGTGCACCTCTACGTAGCATTTGCTGAAGCCTTGTGACCAGCCACCTTGCCACTCTCTTCCTTCTTCATTTTCTCACCAAAGACACCACCTTTGATCATTGTTTCTTCTCTTGATCAACATATCTTGGTGTGTACTACCTTCTGTGGGTGAGAGAGCCTTGCTTCTAAGTTGTGAGCACTGTCTAGGGAGAGTTGTTGGGCTGAGTTCTTTGTTTGGGATTTGGGAACCATTTCCTTGGGTGTTGGAGCTTCAAGGTGGGATCTTTGAAGGGAAATGACCTTGCTTGAGTGATATTTTCATGTACCTTTGGAGTCAGCACCTTGGAGCTACTTGTGAGCTCGAAGAGCACCTTTGGTTTGCTGTTTGGAACCTTGGGTAAGTGTCACCACCTTTGATCTTGATTTTCTTGGTTAAAAGAGGAGTCTTGGTATGTTTATTGAGTAAAACAAGTAACCAACCCGTAGATGAACCTAAATGGGCTTAAAGATGCATGCTTTAACGTTTACATGGGTTAAAAATGGAACCTTGGGAGTGATATCTCACGAAATGCAGAATATGAGTTCTGCCGCAAAATATCCGGATATTGGGTTAGAAATATCCGGATATTGATATCCGGATATGGATATCTGGATATGGGGTTCTGAATATCCGAAAATTGATATCCGGATATTGCCAGTCAGATATCCGGATATTGATATCCGGATATGCCCCCGACATATATCCAGATATTCTGGGTTTTAGAGGACAGTAACGGTACTGTTCATACAGAATGCTATTTTGGGTTTGTGGACCCATGATTAGTCAATGAGGACTTCTGTATTAATTAACTTAAGTCAGAATCTAAGTGATTAAGGGCTTATGGCTTTGTGAGAAGCCTAAAGACATGAAACGTAAAGGAAAGACGTTGTCTTTATATCACATGTTTGTTGTGCTTGAATATTGATATGATTATTGGTCTAAACAGATTGTGATCTTGCTGTTTGTGGACTTTGAGATTGTGTGGACTCTTGGCTTGGATAGTTAGCTTGCAAGGTAAGCTTTCGTATCCTCGGTTTAGCCATTGTTGGTTCCACCATGCCCCATGGGGGGATGGTTAAATGCATGATGTCGTTTTCATGATATAATGATTTGTTGAAATGCTATTGAGTTGTTATATGCGAATGCCTTTATGATATGCATGTGGTGTTCGCCTAGACGGGTTGTGATCCTGTGGGCAGGTATGACATGGGCGCGTACTGTGTGGGTAATAGACGTATTCCTGCACTTCTCTGGCCAGTAGAACAGTGATAATACACATGGCATGATTATCTGTTGCAGTGCATTGAGTTTTGTAATTTATATTGTTAAACTGTTTTTAGAACTTATATTGCACATGTAAGTGAGCTTGGGGTGGAAGATCCTTGAGGACCCCTTGTCTTAATGAGATTTATGTTTAGAAATCTCAGCCCACGTTTGGGGAACCATTTCAATTTCAGGTAATGCGGGGTTGAGACCTCTAGCGGCAGGAGGCCGGAGCTTAGCTGATATTGCTGTTTTTATGCTGACATGTTTAGATGCTGGATTTATCTGCTGATGATATGCTATTAGTTTGTTATCATTATGTTGCTGTTGTCGAGACTCTGTTGATTATATTGTCTTATTTGGTGAGTATGGGGATTGTCAAGGCCACATTGATTGACTATGTCTTAGTTTAGATGCGAGTTGTAATAAGGTATCAGGATTATTCTCTGCCCTACGTGTTGTAGATCTGTGACTCTAGATACTCACAGTTATATATATATTGAGGTATTTCAGTTAGCTGTTTAATTGCAATTACATACAGGCGATGTTTTATGAAAATGATTAAGTAATCAACTTGGCTAAGAATAATGACGTCATAATTGAAAGTAACAAGTTATTCCTCATTTTTAATTAATCGTGGCTTAATACAATGACATGTTAACAAACCGGGTATACACGGGGTGTGACAGAACTTATCTAAGGCTAACAAATAATTGAAGAAATCAAATGATAGTCTTAAGGAGGAGATCACTAGACTTAAGAGCACTAATTTGAACTTGAAAGCAAGAATGTCTCTTTGATAGAGAAATTGCAAGAAACTAAGAAAGAAGAATATGTAGTGATAAGTGATACTCAATTTGATGAAGAAATTGAGATATTGGAAGGAAAGATATAAGAGCAGACTAAAGAGAAATATGACCTCCAAAATAAGCTATAAACTGCCCTTAGGATCCATAAGGAAGATAGACCCAATATTGTTGCTTGATTGAACAAGAATTACATTAAATCTAGGCATGGGTTAGGATCTGAAGGAAATAAGAAATCTGCCTTGAAAAGCTTCCAAACTCCTGCGAAGAACAAAACTAGAGAAGCGGATGCGGTGTGGTGTGAGGGGCATGATGGAGAAGCTTCCAAATGGTTTGGGTGGTGGTATGTTGCAGGGGCTGTTTCTAGTTGTGAGTTAATGATAGCTCACGACTATGCAAGATATGACAGAGATGAGTTTTAAAATAGGCGAAAATGATGGAGGTCTTTGGCATGAGAGATTGGTGAATAATGGTGCAGGGACTGTGTGGATCTTGGATTTAGGTTGATATAAAATTAGTGTTTTAAAACCCTACCTTGCCCCGGGGTCGATACCGCTGGGTCACTAACCCCCTTTTTCTGAGGGTTGGGGTAAGCAGTTTGACCCTGCATGCACGTTGACCTCTTTGACCCTCGAAACCCCACGGTTTAGCCCGTGACTCCCGAGTCAGAGGGGGTCATTGCATTTTTTTTAAAATTTATACACGAAAAATGTCGTTTTGTGTGTAAAAAAACAAAACAAAAGAAAAACTCACTGCTGCCTAGATCTAGAACTAGATCTGAAATTTGAATCATTCTTCTTCTTCTCTTTCGATCTTCTCTTCCAGACCCAGACCCAGTCTCCCTGATCTGGTGTTTTCCTCTGTCGTGGTAGTGGTTCCTCCTATCCTCTTCGATCTTTTCTCTCCCTCTCCTCCGTAGTGTTGGTTCTTCTCTTCCCACCATTGATTCGTCACGCCGCCGCCTTTCCTCTGTCGTTCTTTCTTGGGTAAGAAATCTCCTTTCACATGCTATTGAAGGACAATGAGGGCCTGACTTTGATAATATAACTTTTCATTAACTCCATTGGAATATGTGTTTTATACTTTGATAGTTTGATTAGCTTGTGTAATATTGACTTGTTGATGTAATTAGTTGAATTATGTTAAGTATATTTTGAATCTTTGATGATTGGTGGTTTGATTTTTTTGAATATTTCATATAGGATATATATTTATATTTTTTTAATGTATAAAATCGAGCTAACGAAATGATACCGTAACCCCCTGGTTGAACCTATAACCCCGTGATCCCCTGACCTCGGCCGAGTCGATGGCCTGGCCGAATTTTTAAACACGGTATGAAATGGGTTGATGTCAATTATGGAGGAACTTTAGTTTATGCTTGGCTTGTGTGGCCATTTGGTTTTTTAGCTTGAGTGTTGTGTTTACTGCAAGTTTGGTGGTGAAGGAGCAGCTGTTGTAGATGTAGTGGAATTCTGTTTCGGCTTGATTTGGATACTAGTGGATGAGCATGGGGTAATAGTTGTCATCATTTTTCTCCTCTCTCGCACTCTCAACAGATTTAATACTTTTGATCATACTTTTATCAGAAAGTGAGAGTCGCACCAAATTGGATTAAGTAGATCATTGAATTGCTTCCGAAAAAAAAAATCTCATGAACATTTGAGTCCAGATTGAAGACTTACCTTATAAAACACCAATGCAACAATGAAACTAGGAGCCCTGTGTCCTTGGTGTTATATATATTCCTTTCCTAGCTCCAATTTAACTTCTCTCTAACACTCTAAATTTTTTTATTTTGGAAACACACTCTAAAATTTCAAAGCCCAAGAAATTTCGTTTCTACATGACCCTCTAAAGCCAACTGTTGTTCTCCATTCACCATAGAGATTTAGAATAAAGTTCCCCTCTCTTTTCTATTTGACTTTCCATCGCTCCTTATCCTCCTTTTCTTTTTCTTCAAACTTTTTCCTCTTCCCTCTATTCTCTCTGGATTTTTTCTTACCCGAGATTCCCATCTATTGAGGTCTTTATAAAGTCAAGACCCTTTCCCATGTTGAACGATGATGCCCGTTGAAAAAAAGAGATCTTGGACTTTGTTGCTTGGTGTGGGTTATACAAAGGTTCATTGGGCTTGGGTCTTCTTTCAATATCTTCTTCTGGGCTTCATTCATTCTCCGCAGTCCTTCCCATCCTCTAATGTTGCTTCCTTTTAATCTAGCGTTATTTCCTACCCCAACAACAATTTGCTCTAAACTCCTATTCTGAATTATCCCCATGCGATAGCATCAATAGGCTTTGTAGAGATAAACCCATTTGTTCCGTGGCGAACAAAGTAACTCATTTTATTAAGGGTTCATTTAATCTTATGTTGAAGGAAAGATCTTTTCTCATGTTGTGACACATATGTAGTGGAACCCGCCATTTAAAGAAAAAAGAAAAAAAAATGAATGTCACGATTTTCGATGAGTGTGTAGGAGATAAAACTACTCTTATGTTGCATAAGAGTAGTTTTTCCCTTTTATTAAATCTTAAAACAGGTCCATCACCATTTTTTTGTTTTCATTATTTTTTGCGCTATTATTTCTATTAGGGGGCGTTTGGTTGGGGAGAAATTTTTATGAATCATAGGCAAATGTGATTAGTGGGGAAATGGTTGGAAAGTGAGTTTGGTAGGAAAATGTAAAAATAGTTGTTTGGTTAGAAAATATTTTACTGGGAAAATTAGGTAACTTTTGTAAAGTCTACATTTGGGTGATGGTAAAATATAGATGGGGAACTCATTGCCGAATTACAAAAATAATCTTCCTTCCAAAATTAAACAATCTGGGCATCGTACCCTTTTGTAAAGAACGCCAACGACTATATGTTAAAAAACGCAAGGTTACTGTCTCTCTTTGGAATTGATGTGTCGATCTTGGAGGTGAGCAACCATCAGAAGGGGATACTCGAGACCGTTTTCCAGACAATCACAGTCAACGCATACAAAGAAGGCGAAGGTTTTCCGGGGTTGTAGCCGTTAGGGTTGGACTTGGAACCTAGAACCACAACTGGCTCGGGCCACTTCAGCAAAACAGTATGACATCGTAACACAGCGAGTAACACATTTGAGAACTGCCTACTGATGGTTTCACCGGACCTCATGAATTGTCTTTTGATAATTCTATTCTTCACATCATGGGCCAATATGTGCAGAAATATTGCGACCATCTCTTCCACACCCATATGCGCAGTTGGCTTCAGCATCCCAACTGTTTTAACCAACTCACACAATTTATGAAAACACCTTCTATCCATCCTTGTATTCTCAATACAAGCAGTGTCACTTATATGAACTATTCTAAGGAAGTTAACTTCCCTCGTCCTAGCCCTGCTGCAATGATCGAAGGTTATTCTCCTCCTACTATTTGTCGTGGTTTGAATATGCCGTATTAACAAAGCACACAGACTGACTAATAACATGGTCAATTGATTCAAACACTGGAAATTCATAACGAGTGCAAGAACGAAACTAAACTCCATTCTATCCCCCAGGGCCATGATCTAACACGAAAGCAACAAATTAAATCAGTTAACAACAAAAAATTATCCCAAACACGAGGGCAAATCAGCGAAACGTACAAATTAGTAAATAAATTTTCAAGCTATATTATAATAATAAGATCATCAAGTTAGTTCACACTAAATGACATGCTTAACACTTTTATTGCTGTTGTTAGCCCTTGTTGGCATTGTAAAACTATTACAACCTAATTTGAACTACACTCATCCAATGGAATTTGTAACTTCCTGCCAGTTATCATATGTTGTACAGCTGCCATATGCAAAAGGAATAAAGATTGCGGGGGGATGTTATTATGGTTTCTCCGAGAATAAAAATATCAAATAAATTTGGTGTAGATCACCTTTTGTTGGTAGTCATAACACAATGTATAAATACCTATCTACGATGCAAATATGGTTCCTATGAACTGATGTAGATTTGTGTGCGTACGATGCAAATTTGTGTGCGTACGCAAATAGCAAACACAAGTTTTTTCTTCAGATTTTTAGTGTCATAGTTATCTACTACCGACCAAGCACAAAGATAACAAGTTTGGGTCTTTCTTCAATGACAATTTCTGAAAGCCTTTTTTTTCATAAATTCACTCTGTGGTTTTGATTTGAATGAATTTACTGAACTTTTAGACATATGCTACTATCCGATTATAGAAAGGGTGCTGATTTGCCCACCAATCAAACATCACAAAATCAGTGTGCCAACCAAAACCACTCTTCCAACATGTGAATCCCACATCCTATTAAAAAATTAATCTTCCCCCACCATCCCACCATGGTGCTTGCCTATGCAACTTCGACAACTTTCTGAGCCACCCATCTCTCTCTTTCGCTCTCTCTCATCCACTTCTATTAGAGGAAAGGTGCTCAATAAAAAAACAAAATATTGCCCCGAAGATATCTACAATGTTCTTATTATATCTTCTTTTATATAATTTTTTATTTAGTACACTCCACTTTTTCTTCCTATTTAATCCCTCAAGACACTTCCTCTGTAGCTTTCTTCGTAGATAGGTATAACAAAATATCCATTCTGTAGATAGGTTGTCACCAAAACAGAACATGTGGGTATGGTTCCGTTGAATATTTGTTTTATTTAAGAGAAGAAGAAAACAAAGAGTGGTACTGATGATGGTTTGAATAATCTTTGTGATAACACTTATCTATTGGAAGAGGGGAAAAAAATGAAAGGATGTATAGGATTATTTAACATACATACAATGTTTTATTTCTTTCAACGATACATTACAGAATATTGGGGTCCCTGTGAAAACCATGACAGGTAAGCTGAACAAATCATTCCTTGCAGCTAGGCAAGGGCACATGATAAATTACTCAAATGAAGATGCTTACCAAACACAGACTAACCGGCGAGGCTGTGGATGATGTAGTCGACGGCAAACAACAAATGCAGAGTATAGGCTCTGTCGGACACCGATGCTTGAAGACACCACCCTCTACTCCAACCACAAACGCGATGGACCTACATGCAAGGGAAAAACGCAGTCTTTGTGTGGAAAGCAACCAAAAACACAGACGAAAAATAAATATGTTCCACCGAGTTACCTCCCACGGTTTGTTCAGCTTCGTGCTCACTGAC
Source organism: Gastrolobium bilobum (assembly GCF_033153095.1). Taxonomy (NCBI): domain Eukaryota; kingdom Viridiplantae; phylum Streptophyta; class Magnoliopsida; order Fabales; family Fabaceae; genus Gastrolobium; species Gastrolobium bilobum. The sequence continues at coordinate 18,456 of NW_026897134.1, read as the reverse complement.
CAGGAACAAGGTCAAGACTATTTCGCTCATCCATTCGCTTGCATGTTTCCCAGAACAATCTGTGCAAGTCTTGCTCTTTTGGAGGTGACAAGTCTAATAACTCTGCAAAGTCGATTTGGTGGAGATTTTCCCTTCGCGCGCTTAAAGTGAGGGTATGCTGGTCTTTTGTTAGGATGTACAGTGACCAATTTGAGCAGGTTTTTGACAATACCACACTGCCAGGGGACAACTTTCGCCGGCAATATGGACTTGGATGCCTATGCTTTTTTGGTTATGTAGACAACTCGTTTAGGTAGGATAGTGTCACAGATACTCCAACCAAACGTGGTCCATGTAGATGCCTTGCTTTCATTTCCCCATCTTTCTCCACCGAATCCGTTAACCAAATGCCCCCTTAAGTAAAATTAGGATGCTATCCTCACGATATTGCATAAAAAACTCAATAATTAGGGTGATTACAAGCCTCATACACTTTACAATTTTGTTAACGCTTTTCCTATTCATCTCAATTACTTACAAAAAATATTAAATGTTTTTTCGAATTTTAAAATATTAAATATTATTATTATTATTATTCCTTATCATTACATCCCTTAACAAATCTCTATTTCTTACACTGTAAAAATTTTCTGAGTTGATAATTTGAAAATTGACTTTTCCTTTTGACTAAGTAAAAATAAGAAACTTTTAGGGACAATACGCAATAATTTTAATTGTTTTGATGTTTCTAAATCTATTCTCTTCGGAGAGGGAACCTGCAAACCAATCAGCGCAGTGATCTACCTCCATTATTAAAATATGACAGGTCATCTTCATATTCCTTGGAGCTTGCAATAGGCATACAAACACGACCCAATTAAGCCAAGTGATTGACCAAGAACATTGAACTGCGAACAAAACATAAGACAAAAGATTAATAAATAAATTAATAATTGAATACAGCGAAATGGGGCACCAATCAAGAATTCAAGACTCCAAAGGAATTTGTCTTTACCAAATCATATGGAAGTCCTCCGAATAAAAACCAACCAAGCCCACTAGTGAAAACATCCTGGATAGTAACTAAAGATCAGTAAACATTGTTTTTTTGGAATCTTGTGAAGCACCAAAGTGTCAAACATATGCGAACCTATCATAAGATTTAGGGACAAATTCATTTTTAACAGCTAAATTGCTATATGTAAGAGTAATTTATAGAACAAATTCTGTCCACTATACATGTCACCCATGCAAGGAAAACAATATGGTTTTAATGTGCAAACTAAAGGTTAATGCAGTCAGCAAAATCTTTTGGCAGTTAATATTAAAAATCATAAAATGAACAGGCATTATATAACTAACCTTTAAATTACCACAGATTGCCTGTGTAAGTGCCGAGTTGATAGTTGTATTTAAAACTACAATGTAGTTCATAAAGAAAGTCAACACGCAGGAAAGAAGCATCACAACCTGCACAAGATTCAAATGCAGCAAATCAAGTAATGCTTCCAAACTTTCAATTGATAGATATAATAACAATGATATGAAATATTCTGGACATGCCTAACACAATCCGTTTACAAACTTGTAAATAGTAAGTAATAAGAAAATACATCACAGCATTTTGGTGATTGGTACCAGATGATATCGATGGAATTTCTTAAATATCGGTGGATGCACTCAACGAGACAACACGGTGTGGAGGTGCATAAGGATATATATTTTGTGCACCATCTTGAACATTGCAAGATAAAATTGTCTGAAACATTAAGGTGTATCAGTGTGGTTTTAGATTGAAATTTTTTAAGGAATACTGGCTTTTATATTTGAGAAAAGTGTGTGTCATTTTAAATTTTAAAGGATGTAAAATTCTGTCATTTTAAGAGAGAGAAAGAGATAGATAAAGGAAGAAAGAGAGTTGATAAAAAAAAATAAAGATGTGGGTCCCACTACCTCTTTGTGAAGTTGTGTCGTTTAATAGGATAAACACTTTTCCCTTTATATTTTCAGATTAGACAACAATTTTGCCGAATTACACTACTTTTGAGATGTCATAGCTTAAGTTTGTGATGAAAGTGCCAGAAAAAGGTTGAACGATTCAATTTGTGCATGGAAGAAGTTCTTCAACAATTGGGAAGAAGTATTCAACTAATAACATAAACAGCCAACATTACATAAATGCTGAAACAAAGGAAGGAGCAAAGCTATCGAAATAAAAGCAAAATATAATGTTCTTCGCAATTGTAGAAATCGAGTTTACTTATTCAGATTACTAAAAAACTCATAAAAACGATTTCAAACACGCACTATGAATGCTCTAACCAGAACATTTGCTAACAATAAGCACCTGAAATCCAGGGTAGAACAAGTAACGGAAGTTCAGTGTTGTTTGGAGATCTCCCGAGAGCACGGACCAGAGCAACAAGATTGGTGCACAAATCACCACTAAATAGAAATGACAGTTAAGATGATTGCAATTTTTATGTTCAGAACAAATGAAATTGGAGATTAAACAACACTTCAAGATCACTAAATCTTACCATTGCACCACATAAGACCAAAAACATTAAGGCCGGTGGATCTACCTAAAAGAAGTTGTAAAGATATCAAATTAAGTGATAGAACTCCTAATATAGCTAAATAAATGAGACAACGAGAAATAATGAATAACGAACATCTTACCAACACGAGAAACAGAAGCAAGGTATACTGCCTTAAACATGTTTTCTACGAAAATAACTGAATAGGAATAGGCATCAAATGCCAAGTCCCGAGATCCAGCAACAAAAGCACCAATAATGACTATCCCAACACTGCTAAACACCTTGATCCGTTAGGCATACATAGAAATGCAAAATAATCACTCAAAAATTAAATGGTGATAGAGAACTGAACTGCTCCTATATATATTGTTACATAAAATCTACATCTTTAGATTCACCCCCAAGAATATAAAATATATGTAAAAAAATAAAAATAAACAACAATAATCAAGTATGACCGACACACAGATATTTGTGTTCAAGCTTAGTAAGTGGTTCCAACACTACATCTTAACCCAAACTTTAAGGCATTGAATTTATGGGTCACTCCAGTCATATATAATTCACATAGCTCATTATCGACGAACGTGTGACTCATCATACTTGAATACTCCAACAAAATGATAAGAGTTAAAGGCCACAACTCGGCCACTTTGCTCAAATACATAACAATGTTCACGTCATGAACATAGAGTTCATCTCCTTCAGCAAATTAACCACTTAATTTATAATAACATGCATAAATCGGAACATGCATGGAACAAATAAAACCGAAAACCATTTTCCCTGGTTTCACTATCAAGAATGATCTAAGTACAACCACTAGATGGATTCGATGGAAGAATAGTGGGAGTGGTGTATACCTTCCAATAACAAAACTTGAATGTCTTTGTCCTGATAGGAAATACTCCACAATCATTGTGAAGGCCACAGCAGTTCGCCTGAGGGTGGTGTACATGGGAATATTTATGCCGCGCACAGCTTCCATGGTCACTACCTTTCACCGGAACATCCATAGCGATTGTTAGAGAAAATTATGTCCTTGTCCAGGAAAAAGACCGTCGATGTTTATAAATACTTACCATATATAGCAAATATGTTAATGCAAGAGGAAAGGTGCGGGCTAATGTCCTAAAGGACACAAATAATGCTAGGTTGTTAGAATTGCTCTGCGGTTCACCAGTTGTGAAAGAAATTATCTTTAGGGATTTCATCACATAGAGAATAATAAATCCACACACCATCTGAAACCAACATGACATATAACATTTCAGCATTTAAAAAAAATGAACTAATTATAAGAAAGTAATATTAACGGCAAACATCTGGTTAGTGATGGAATGCGTATCAACCAGTGACAAAGCAGAAAGAGAATTAAGTGCTGTGGCTCATATGTGGTATGGAAGTTAATAACAAAATGCAACAAACTAAGGTTGAGCGCTAAGAAATTAAAGTAAGACCACAAGCATTAGCGTAAGGATAGTCACAAACCATCTTGAAAAATGAACAACCTGAGTAAGAGTGATGACATTTGCAAATGGAAAATTGTAAGAAGAGAGCGCTGCTTTATTGAATATGACCAAGAGAACTGTAGAAGAATCAATCATTGCAATAAATTGTTACAATGACACATCATCTTACTCGAACAATTAATCGATTAATTAAGATATCTAAACAGCAAAAGCAAACTGGGCACATAAAGAAAATAATGATGAATAACTACGTCTGTTCATTTATAGTATCGCTACATTTAAAAAAAAAAAAAAAAAAAAAAAAAAAAACCAGAGAAGGCAATGCCACCCTGAAAACAATAATCAGTATAAAATTCAAAATGAGCAACCTTTCTGCAGTAGAAGCTGTAGCGATCAGTCTTTAGTAAAAGACCTGAAAGAGCAATGTTACATACCAACCACCAGAATTAAGGCAACCTGCCCATCCATGGCAGCGCTTTATTCACCTCTGCCTCTTTTTGGCCCTGCTCTCGGCGTCAATGGTTGTGTTCTTCTCCTTTTTCGTTCTAATTCTCTTTGTTCGGCAACAAAAATGAATCAATTTTATTACCCAATGAAATTTGGAGAGGCTTTCTCTTCTTTGTGTTATTAATCAAACTAGGTTTGTTGGCTAGCTATTACTTCTTTAAGGTCTTATCATTCGAATTGCGAGTTTGATTGTGACAAAGTAACTTACCGCATCAGTTTTTGTTTATTTGTATTTGTGATAATCACTTGAGTTTTTATCTCATCAAAGACCGGGATCCAAACGTTTTTGCATCCTATGACTTGATAGATCCTTTTCCATGCGGGATTCACAACATCTAGTACGAAGGCAAGGACGAGATATGAAAGAAGATAATCCAAGAGATAACTTGATGCCATGCATAAAGCAGACAAGAAAGTAAAAAGCCAAAGAATTTGGCTGCGAAAATTCAACCCCCTCCTTTTTGGATGGACAAGAAGCTTTCCAACTAGCAAAGTGGTCTCTACTACATTCTCTCACCCCCTAACCAAAAGATATCACAACATTTAATCTCCGTCTAATTGCCAGATGATATTATTATTTTTCATGCCAAGGCTTTATTTCGTAAATATATCATTATATTTGTTGCTAGACATAATTTTAAATAGACATAATTATACATTTTGAAGATAATATAAAAATTACCAAAAAAAATTTAAGTTTAAAATAAAAAATTTATATATATTTATTTGGATTATGCAATTTAATTAATGAACCATTAACTCAATATTCCAGCCAAATCAAATGACCCATTCGATTTTAATAACATACGCTAGAACTCCCTACCCACCAACTGTATAAAAAATTGCTTTAGTGTTGCAATCGTCCCTACACTATAACGTTACACTCCGAGTATGTCGGTCAGTGCTTTCTACCCATCTTACAACATCTCATTCAATAAACAACATCTCATTCAATAAATATATTCAGGGAAATCATATTCTTATGTTACATAAGATGAATTTTTCATGTCACTTTTTCTCGAAAAAATGTGCTTTTTTTTCTTTTTCTTTTTTCTAAAAATTTGTAGGACTCACTTTATTTGACTCTTGACATGAGAAAACTTTTCTCGTACTACATGAAAAATTTATCGCTTTATTATCACATTTTAAGATTTTTAAATTTTATTTTTTTTGGATTGGTACATTTTAAGATATCTTCATCCGTAACTAGGGCACATGGAGTCTCTGCGCCATGGCACTGTGTATCGACCCGTCCCTATTAGCCTAAAACTAAGGCACAGTCACTTACCCTTATTATATGCACGCGCAGCAATAATAAGGAAATATTTAAAGATTTATACAAAAAAAAAAGAAGGAAATATTTAAAGTGGACGGGCAGCACTTATTTTGGGTGGTTCAGTTTTAAAAAACGAAAAACTTTTAGGGATATAGATGGAAATATAAATGAAAAAAAAATTCCAAATAGGGGGAAAATTTTTAATATAGATATACCGAATTTGGTACACAATTTATTAAAATGGATTAAATTTTTTCTTATTTTAACTTTTACTTTTTTTTTTATATTTTTCTCCGTATTCCAAAATCTTCCTTCATTTAGTCAAGGTGTACCAAATGTAGATATATTTGTTGTACCGAAAGTTTGGTCCCACAAGGGGAAGGACGGAAGCAAAATGAACTACTGAATCCTAGGGAGAACCAAAAACTTAAAAATCATAATCCAATCAAGTTCTGGACCAAAAAACTACCATTTAACTAATTTTCAATAAAGCTAGGGGACTGATTTTGGTATTTCTGAAGTTGACAATTGTAAATTTTAATTGATGGAGCACTCGTACCCTTGATGCTGACTTCAATCTTGGCACTGTTAACTTTTTCTCTCAAGTTCATAACAATTAAATGATCACATCCAAAAGCAGACAAATTCTCAACTGTTTATTAAAAAAAAAAAAAAAAAAAAAGTGGCAAGGGTCCTTCATGCCAATCCTCAAATATTCCACAGATGGTCCCCAGCTCCCTGTCTAGTTTGAATTATTTTATTCATTTCACCCTGATCTTTGCAGATCATGCACTAAAACAATATGACATTCTCTGGCAGAATTCAAACAAATGTCTTTCATCCAGGGAGCTGAAGATGTAAAATCAGAATTCTCTATGTAGCACCGATACTGACATAGGACATGATACGATATGATATTTTGACACAATAATTTTAAAAAATATTAAATTTTGATATATTAAGACACACTTTGATATTAAATAATATTTTTAATTTAAGTTATGCATATTATATTTAATATTCAATAATTTAACAAAAAAAAATAAAGCTAAATTTATAATACTCATTAATTTTATAAAGAAACATAAGATATCACAAATATTTAAATTAAATTCAATAAAATGGTAATGATAATCCAACGAATATAATAGTTAGAACTAAAAACGCAACACAATGCAACCTTTGAACCTTTTTTTTGAGTTTCTACAACGTGTGCTGGGGTGTCCGAAAGTGTTTGAGTATCAGAGAGTATCAGAAAGTGTCAGACATGAGTACTGAGTATACTTTCCCTGACATTTCATTCCCTTTTTTATACTCAAATAATCTTCAGAGCCAGATAACTGACATAGTCGCATATAACTTTGGACTAACAGAAAAATCTTATATTTTCAAAAATGTTAACCTTTTGGGAGTGACAAAAATGATTTATCAAATTCTTAATCATTTTCATTTCCTGCCTATTCGAAATCAAACCATCTCAGACACGTCCAGCCAGTATAAAAAAGGAAAAGAAAAGAAAAACATGTATATATAAGATTTATTTTTTCTGCAAGAGTCAAATGTAAATAAGTTTTCTACATTGAACCTAAAACAATGTCGTTTTGGGTGCAAATCAAGATATTTTTGTAATTATAATTTATTCCAGAGTTATAATAGTCTTTTTCATTATAATTTTTTAATTTTTCAACTCAAAACGACATTGTTTTGGAAGTAAATATAGAAAACTTATCTATATTCAAACATTAAAATCATATATATATATATATAACTTAGATATAAATTAAATCAAGTTTGTACTAAAAAAATTAAGTTTAATCATAGTAGAGTGAGGGAACTACCAAACGATGTTAATAACATACTTAGAAGAAAAACAAAAGCTATATAGAATATATGATCCATATAACAAAGAATATCATGTTGTTAAAGAAGTAAAAACGAACCCGACGAGGCCATATAAGATAGAGCAGCGTAGACTCCTTTTCTTGTCATGGTTGAAACTTTCTGTTGTCTCTCTTCACTCTGTTTTGGATCATCGGAGAGGGGCAGCTTCAGATTCTTCGCAAACTCCATCAATGGTATTCACCACCACTCTCTCTCTCTCTCTCTCTCTCTTTCTGCAAGAGTACCTCGCCTTCCTTACCTGAGAATTTGAGACGAGAAGTGATTATTTTATAACTAAAGCAAAGAGAAACGGAGAAAGGGAAAAAACGTGTCATTAATATTGAGTGACAAAGATAGTAAAGAGGAATGTTATAAAAAAAAAAAAAAAAGATAGTAAAGAGGAGCGGGAATTGACTAAATTACTACAATTGGGTAAAATGTTTACAAATTTGGTGTAACTCCTAAATTATTTGTCCTTTCTGGTGTCATTGAGGACACGTGACAAGCTGGAGGGAATTCTCAAATTTAAGATTTTTTTAAATTGTCTTTGAATTGGTCAAAAAAAAATTCCTAGTAAATGAAGGATGATATATGCGATAAAAATTCCTATTTATTTAAAGAAGATATTTCGAGGTCGAATTTTTTTTAAAGGGTTAGAGTCAATAATTTATTAATATAAATAAATAAATATATATGTATATATATATAAATTGTATTGTCTTAAATTTATAGTATCTTATGTTGTCTTATTTACTTGATTATGCATGACTTTTATTTGCTTGCTAATTTTTTTGTGGGGGCACAAACTATTAAGTTTCGAGGACGAAACTTGTTTTAAAACGGGTAGAATGTAATACAAAAAAAATACTAATATTGAATTAATAAATAATATATATATATATATATATATATATATATATATATATATAATACTCTCATGTGTATCATAAAATTTAGGGCAAATTACATTATACCACCATATACTTAGGTGCTTTTTCAAAAAGTCACCTTGTACTTTTAATTAAAATAATTACCGATACTATAGAATTGAATCAATTAAACATATTTATTAATTTTAAGACAAAATTAACCCTATCATCAATCACCACACCCATAACTGCTCGGCCTCTGCCACCTGTAAGAACCTGCAACGTTAAATTAGGAATTTAATTAATTTAATTATGAGTTAAAAGATAAATTTCATAATTGACTTTGAATAATTATGAGAGAGCTTAAATAATTATAGTAAGTGATTAATAATGTTGAAAGTCGTTTTTCTGACGAAAAGTGCAGATACCGGTTCTGCCTCACGGTATAAGTGCGTACCGATGAAGTATCCCGGAAAATTATAAAAAATATGTATATGTTAATAGAATAATATGCAGGTCAAGTGTACCAAGTTTGGTGTCGAAATAATGAGAACTGGCGTCAGGACTGATACTGGCTACGTAAAAGCGCGTACCGGCAAAGTACTGCGAAAAATATAATAAAAATATGATAAATTCTAGAAAAATGGCTAGGTTCAGAATCCACAGTTTGAGATTAAAATGATAAGTGTAGCTATTAATGCTAATACAATGGGTTTAAACTTAAGCGAGGTATAAATAGTAAGGGGCACATAACCCTAGCCTGATACTCAGCTTCCTACGTGCCTCCATTTCTTATTTTGAGCTCCCTCACTTGCCACCACCTTATCCTTTCTTGAAAACCATCAAAAGACCACAATTTCCATTGATTCTTCTCTTTTAATCATTGTAAACACTTAGTAGAGTGACTTGAGAGGGTGAAGGTCGACCTTTGCTGAGTTGTGGGTGCTATTGTGGAGGCTTGGGGTGCTGCCTCTGAGTTGATTGGTGTGGGAGCCATTCTTTTGGTTGTTGGAGCTCTAAGTGGTGATCTTTGTGAAGAAAGAACCAAGCTTTGTGCGCCTTTTTCGTGGACCTTGAAGTTTGAACCTTGTGGCTGGTGTGGGAGCTTCAAGAGCATTTATGCTTGCTGTTTTAAGCTTGGGAGGTAAGCACCATCACTTGTCATGCGTTTTCTATGTTTAAAGTCGAGTCTTGGCATGTAAAATGAGATGAGTAGATAACCAACACCATCACTGACCTTAAGGTGTCTAAAAATGCATGTTTGGTCGTGTAATAATGCTAAAAGATGAACCTTTAAATGATATCTTCAAGAAATGCAAAAACTGCATTCTGTCGCGAAATATCGGGATATGATATCCGGATATGGATATCCGGATATGGCCCCGACAAATATCCGAATATTCTGTGAATTTTTGTGTTAGTCACTATTCTGTTTGTACATAATAGGATTTTGGGTTTGTGGACCCATGATTGGTGAAGTTTAAACTCTGTAATAATTAAACTAAGTTAGAATCACTTAGATTAAAGACTTATGGCTTTGGGAGAAGTCCAATGGCATGAAACGTAAAAGGAAATGTTTTCGTTATGTCATAAATGATTAGATTATTAATGTAGATATGATAGCTGGTCTAAACAAATTGTGATTGAGTTGTTTGTGGACTTTGGATGGTTGTGGACCTTGACTTGAGATTGATAGCTTGAGAGGTAAGCACTCGTGTCCTCGGATTGATCTGCTGCTTGTTCCACCAACCTCCATGGGAGGGTGGTTTATATGCATGTTTGCTTTTATGAAAGATGAATTATGCATTGATATATGCCTGAGATATGTTGATTTAACTACTACTGTAATGTATGGATGTGATGTTGATTACTTACATGATCAGGCTGCGACCCTGACGTGTAAGGCATAAGGTTGTGACCCTTATGTTTAGATAGGTCGCAGACGTGCATAAACCCTATCCTGTTCCCTAGCCAGTCGAACCGCATTTGCATACATCACATGATTAATGAGTTATAGTACTTGGCTCGTTTAGCAAGAAATATGTTGTCATGATTTAAATGCCTTAACATGAACATGCATTGTAATTACTATTTTCGAACTTATATTTAAACTTGTAAGTGAGCTTGGGGCGGAAGAGTCTTGGAGGACCCCTTGTCTTACTGAGATTTCTTTTTAGAGATCTCACCTCACGATTGAGGTACATTTTCAGGTTCAGGTACTGATAGGACGAAAATTCGTTCCCATCTAAGCCCATTTTGATGGCAAAATGTCATCCGTTCCCTCACCTGATGAGCAACTTTAGCACTAAAAGCACATGTTTAATATCTTTTTGACAAAAACACAATGGGGAACGGATGGTGACGTAAGTCTTTGGAAAATATATAAAAAGGAGAACAAATTTGGAACATTAAATACACCTGCTCCACTCATTTAATATTTCTGACCACTTTGCAGGAAACGTTGGAAAAAAGTTTCCATAAAGCAAGAGGAAACGTGCGCAGTAGAGAATAAACGGTTCCTATTGGTTAAAGAGGAGAGTAAGGCATGGGGATGATCAGAAGGATAGACAAATCTCAACAATAATTGTCCCATCCAGCCACTTGCGCCCCTCAAAGAACTGTTCACACTGCCCCTTCCATGCAGTCAAGAAAACAACTCCAAGAGAATTATCCACTTTGCCCTTCACTCTTCTGCCTATAAATAGGACGTTCCAGCACGAAGAAAAGAATCGAATTCCTTAAGAAGAGATCACTTAATTTATTTTATAGTTTTCTTTGTATTTTGTATAGTTTTAACTTTAGTTAAGTGACAACACTTCTTCTTCATTCTGTATCACCCACTTGAGACTCCTCACGAGCAGCAACCATATTCTCCACTTTTTATTGTGTTGTAATCAAGTTATTTTCATTTAAATACAAGTGTTATTTCTCTCCTTTTCATTCGTTATCTCTGAACTGAATCTCGGGTCTATGGAACTTCAGTTTGGAATAATTATGTTTAAGCTAGTAGCCATGGGCTAAACTATCCGTGGAACGGAAAAACTGCAAAGTTCTTAAAGACTTATTCTCAAAACTTTTGTATTTAAGCTTTTCTATTTCTCTAGTTAAGTAAGCTATATTCATTGTGTATCAATTGAAATTGAACACATACTGGGAAAGGAACTTCCATAAGGGAGGAATCTCAGATAGCTTAACCAGAGGGGGAAGGTAGTGTTGTGGAAACAACGCTGCTGGTTGCCTTAGGAATAAGGGACCACCTTGTTCACTTGAAGGTCCTGTACCCAGTACCTGTTGGAGTCAACTATAATAGCCCATCTTAATTAATTAGTAAATCAAGTGTAATTAATTAATTAAACATGTTTTAGTGAGTAAAATTAAGTATAAGGCTTAATTAAATGAATCTGAGTCACTTTGGAGTTAAAAAGTGTACTCAGTGAAAATTAAGGGGTATAAATGGGTACTGGTGAAAGTACCCAAATTATAAAAATAAAAATAGTAATATTCCTAGAATAATATTCCAGACTTTTGGGTAAAGTTTGGTAATTATTGGAGTTGAATAGATAGACGAACCAATACCCGCTTAAAGCCACTTAACCTATGTTAAGTGACTTAAGCTACTAAAAGAACCCATTTTCCCCCCATTCCCCGTCGAGCCAGAAACTGAGAGAAGAAGAAGAAGGAGAAATGAGGGAGAAGGAAGGGAGGAAGAGAGAGAGAGATCAAACCTTGACCGTTTTGGGTGATTCAAAAGCCTAAATCGCTTAGAATCTCGTCCTCTTTCATAATCCTAGCTTTGTTTTGAGTGGGGAGCATTGTGGAGAGAGAAATCAACCCTCCAAAATTCGCCCCTTTTGGTGAGAGTTGGGGTTTTGGGGTGATTCTCTCCATTGAAGCTTGGGGAACGCTCATTGCATCGTTGTGTGGTCATTGGTGGTAAGTTTCCACTACTTTGCACACTAAATCCCTATATTTTTGCATGAGTTAGGGTTTATGAATAGTAAATTGGGATTTTGATGAAATGTAGTTGAATTTGCTATGTTCTAGGGAGAATGAGATTTAGTGCATGTTATAAGAAGTGCTAGGAATGGCATTTAATCGGTGGAAATGAGCCTAGATAGTCATTTGATAATTGTTCATAATATTGGAAAGTTCATGCTTGGATTGGTTAGTATTCTAGCATGTTGAACAATTAGTGAGTTGAATGATTGATTGTGTCCTTGTGATGTCTAGGATTGAGACATTTGGACCGACCGTGAGTGATCAACCTCTTGAGCAAGCTATGGAGCTTGAGTAGCTCATTGGAATTGGTAAGCTCATACTTGTGTTGTGTTTTGAATTGAGTAGTTGATGGTTGATTGTGAAATACTCTTGGATGCAATGTGTTGATTGCATTACACCATGTGTAGGTGTTGGTTTTGTAGTAGGGTATTGTTGACATTGGTGAAGAATAAAGGTCGACTGAAGCATTGAGGTAAGCCTTCGGACCTTGGGTGTAATTCCCTTGACTGTTCTACCAAGCCCTGAAAGGGTAGAGGTTGTGATTGTGTATATAAATGCAATAAAATAGTGTAATGCTTTGTTATACGTATGTGTATGCATTTGGTGTGGCATAGGATGGTGTTTCCCTATGTTGGTATGTTGCATGACGATGCGTAAATCATACTTGGTAGTTAGCTGGCCAGTAGGACTATTTGCATCTGAGTTTCCTTAGGACAGCTTGAGAGCTCGAGGGATTTCTCCTGGAGATGTATTGCACTTTGCATAGATATGTATTTACTGCATTATTATCGTTATTGCTATTACACTGATATGGAACTGTGGGGTGGAGAGATGCTCCAAGGACCCCTGGTTTACTGGATATATTTGTATATCTCACCCCGTGTTGTGGGGACCCCCTTTCAGGTAAGGATGCTGCAGAAGCCTCTGGTGGCAAGTGGCCATATCTGGATTATGCATGAAATGTGGCATTTCTTTTGAGTTTATGCATGCCTTTTGTAGTTGACATGTATAGGATTTTATTTTGAAAGCCTATGGTCATTTGTATATCTTGATTCATTGGATGAACTTAGCCTATGCTCATGCCTTTGGTTACACCTTTTGTTGATGGGAGCCAAGGGAATGATCATAGTGTTTTGTAAGCCAAGTTCTATGATTTGTAAAGGATATGTAATGTAAATTATGCCTACTTGAAATTCAATATATGCATGCTTGTTAGGTATTGAGTTGTTGAATTGGTTGGGCTGAAAATCAATTAGGTACCCTTTGTTTAAATTGGTAAACGATGAGAAAACAAAGGTCATGCTGCCCAAATTCTAGCTAAATCTCATGAGGAGAGGTTGGATGAGTGCAAGGATTTAGTTTTGGGGCATGGACAATTGGGGTTTGTAATGGGGATGCATCTTCCCCTAGGCTTGGACTTGAGAAAAGTGGGAATTGGAATTCCCTGGCAGCGCGCTTAAGCGCCCAGGAGCGCGCCCAAGCGCCCTGCTGCCCCTGCGAGTGCCAATGCATTCTTCCTCCTCACGCTGGAGCGCCCAAGTGGGGGCTTAAGCGCCCAGGATTGCGCGCTGGAGCGCCCTGGCGTGCGCTTAAGCGCCCTTTGCTGCAGAAAGTAGGGAGGCTTACTGCCCCCTCGTGTTTTAGTGCCCAGGGTTGCGCGCTTGAGCGCCGTGGTCCGCGCTTAAGCGCCCTTAGCCACTGAAGGAGGAGATGCTTCTGTCTCTGCGCGCTAAAACGTTCCAATGGGAGCTTAAGCGCCCAGGATAGCGCGCTTGAGCGCCCTGATGCGCGCTTAGGCGCCCATTCACACTGAAATACCTGATGTTTCCTGCCTCTGTGCGCTTAAGCGCCCAGATGGAGGCTTTAGCGCCCGATAGCGCGCGCTTGAGCGCCCGGTAGGGCGCTGAAGCGCGCGGGGCCTGTGACCAACACTCTCTTGTGTTGCTTCAAATTGTCCTAACTTGGGCTACAGTGCTCCGATTTGAGCGCGGTTTGAAGCCACGCATAGCTAATGAAGAAACCTACAATATAGTAGAAGTTGTGAAATAAATAAGAAGTAAATTAATGGTTTAAAAATGGAAAATGAACATGATGTTAAGTTTAATTTATCTGTTTCCGCAAGGTAATATGGTTATGATCACGAAATTGGGTATTATAAGTTCGGTATGTTTTAAAATGAAAAATTTATCCGGATTTTAATTGAACCCATGTGATTGTAACTGCGCTTAATATCATAATGCGATGTTAACAAACCGGTTCTAGAACGGGGTGTTACATTTTATGGTATCAGAGCAGTTTCGTCGGGAATAACTGTTAGCTATTGTTGAGTATGCTTAGTGTTTGATGCTTTATAGTTGTTTTAGTACTCTGTATGATTATTGATTTGTGATCACTAAGTGTGGGCCTGATCAACTCACTTCTTTGTGTAACATGTGTAGTGACATGACGAGGCACCAAAACAACCCCGGACCATCAAACACCAATGCTCAGCCAGAACCTGTTTTGGCTGCTCTTGTGAGGCCTAGAAGTGGCCGTGGGGCAACGGGCGTACAGCCTGATCTCGTGGCTGAAGCTCTTGCAGCCGTTCAGAGGGAGTTGCCTGCTAGCAGGCAAGCCAATGAGAATCTAATGAAAACAAATGAAGACTCGCGGACTGCCATGGCCGCAATGATGACCGAGTTGAGGACGTTGAGGGGTCCTAGGCCCGTGAACCGGCAACCCACTCCTCCTCCTCACACTTCTACGCCTTCTCCACCTCCTTCACAAGAAGAGGGTGTAGTGGGTAACAATGAAGGTGAGGGTAGTCACCACTCTGGAAGTCGGAGTCATCACACTGAGGTTCGTCAACCTCGAGTTGAAAATGTCGGTGATCATGAAATGGAGGAAAGGAGATTGATGGCTTTCCGAAAACACAAACCTCCTTCTTTTAAGGGAGGTTATGAGCCAATGGCGGCTGCGAAATGGCTCCAAGCGATGGAGAAAGTATTCAGGGTGATGAGATGCCCTGACGCAATGAAGTTGGCTTACTCTGTTTATATGCTGGAAGAGGAAGCAGAAGATTGGTGGACAAATACCGTGCAGCCATTAGAAGCTGAAGGTCGGGAGATCACATGGCGGTTGTTCGAGACATTGTTCTTGGATAACTATTTCCCTAGAGAGGCTAGGGAACAAAAGCAGAATGAGTACAACGATCTCAAGCAAGGGTCGATGTCTATTGACCAATACTTCTCAAAATTCAATGAGTTGGTGAAATACGCCAACTATGGGCGAGCCTTGCCCACTCCGGCTGAAATGACCTCCAAGTTCCAATGGGGTCTTAATGAGAAGATGTCTCGGAAGATGTCAAATTGTGACATCCGAGAGTTCAGTCGGTTTGTAAACCAGTGTAGAAAGGTGGAAGAAGTGTATAAGGTGTCATAAACCAATAAGCCTTCTGAGGCCCAGACACCTAGTTCCAATAAAGCAACGGGCTCAGGTTATTGGAAGAACAGAAAAATGCAAGGCAAGAAGCTAAAGGTGAATAGGCCCTTTGACTTGTTCAAAAAACCCGGTACTCAGAAGAATTTTGTTGATAGAGGACCTCCTCCCAAGTGCAAGGGATGTGGCAAGGAGCATAGAGGTCCATGTGCTACCGGTGAGGTGATTTGTTTTAAATGTTGAAGATCCGGTCACTACTCCAGGCAATGTCCTCAGAACGAAGCAAGGACTATGGCAGTTCAAGCTACTGCTGTTCCGGTCTCTGTTGTTCCACCTATGCTAGAGTCTCAGACGGCTGGTAGAGTATATACCATGGACCGTCAACAATCGGAGAAGGCTCCGAATCTAGTGAAAGGTACAATTTACATTGATAATATGGATGTTGAAATGTTGTTTGATTCAGGAGCTACACACTCTTGTATGTCTGACTTTATGGCCGTTGGGCTAAATTTGCAAATGTATGACATTCGCCCTCCAATGAAAGTGGTTACTGCTACTGGAGAGGAGTGTTATACATCCGTGTTGTGTAAAGATGTTGAGTTCAAATATGAAGGCCGAGATTACGTGCTGGATTTTATTTGTTTACCTATGATCAGCCTTCAAGTTATCTTGGGTATGGACTGGTTGTCAAAGAACTGTGCTATGATAGACTGCTGTGGTAAAAGGATTGTGCTTGATGCTGATGATTCTGCTACTAGTTCTTCCCCATATCTATCTGTGTTGCAGGTTAGAAAGGCTTTGAGGGCCGGGGCATTGGGATATGTCTTTGTGGGGGGTTTAGTAGGCGGAAGTCATGAGGAGATTGGCACTATTTCCGTGGTGAGGGAGTTTGTGGATGTGTTTCCAGATGAAATTCCACAACTTCCGCCTCATAGAGAGATTGAGTTCACGATTGATCTGTTGCCTGGTGTGGGGCCTATCTCTCTGGCTCCGTATAGGATGTCACCACCGGAATTAGCCGAGTTAAAGAAGCATATTGAAGAGCTTTCGGCTAAGCAGTTTATCCGGCCAAGTGTGTCCCCGTGGGGAGTACCAGTCATATTTGTTAAGAAGAAGGACGGTAGCATGAGATTGTGCACTGATTACCGTCAGTTGAATAAGGTTACCATTAAGAACAAGTATCCTCTCCCTCGCATAGACGATTTGCTTGATCAGTTGAGGGGTGCTTGTGTTTTCTCAAAGATTGATTTGAGGTCGGGTTATCATCAAATCCGAATTAGGCAGGAAGATATTCCGAAGACTGCCTTCCGATCTAGATATGGACATTATGAGTATCAAGTAATTCCATTTGGACTCACTAATGCTCCTGTGGTGTTTATGGATTACATGAATCGCATATTTAAGCCGTTTCTGGATCAATTCGTGATTGTGTTTATTGATGATATCCTGATATATTCCAAGAATAAGGAGGAGCATGAAGGTCACTTGAGAACTGTGTTGCAAATTCTCAGAGAGAAACAGTTATATGCAAAGCCTTCTAAATGTGAATTTTGGCTTTCTCAAGTGCAATTTTTGGGTCACGTTATCTCTGCTGATGGAGTGGCGGTTGATCCTAGCAAGATAGAAGCAGTTGTTGATTGGGAGAGACCCAAGACTGTAACAGAAATAAGGAGTTTTCTGGGTTTGGCTGGTTATTACCGGAGATTCATTAAAGAATTTTCAGCCATGGTGTTGCCATTGACCCGTTTGACCCGGAAGGATACTCCATTTATTTGGACTCAGGAATATGAAGAATGCTTCCAGAGCCTTAAGGAGAAATTGACGACCACTCCAGTGTTAGTACTTCCTGATCCGGAAGGTGAATTTGAGCTATACAGCGATGCTTCCAAGAAGGGATTGGGATGTGTGCTGATGCAAGATAGGCGGGTGGTAGCTTATGCATCGAGGCAATTGAAACCGCATGAAGAAAACTATCCAACCCATGACCTTGAGCTTGCTGCAATTGTTTTTGGGTTGAAACAGTGGAGGCATTTCTTGTATGGAATGCAATTTGCAATATTCAGCGATCACAAGAGTTTGAAATACTTGTTTGATCAGAAGGAGCTGAATATGAGACAACGACGGTGGACCGAGTTCCTAAAAGACTATGATTTTGAATTGAAATATCATCCTGGCAAGGCTAATGTTGTAGCTGATGCACTGAGCCGAAAATCCGTGAGTATATCAAGCATGATGATCAGAGATTATGATGTAATTGAGAGGTTCAGAGATATTCAATTATCTAAAATCTTTCCATGTAAAATTTGTGGCTTTGAAATCACAAGCATTGAGAATGAACTGATGACCAGAATTAAAGAAGCTCAGCTGCAAAATGAAAGTGCAAAACGACTAAAAGGTCAGAGTGGTGTATCCTGCAATGATGAGGGTATACTATTATATCAGGGTCGTGTTGTTGTACCTAGGCAGTTGGCGGAGGAAGTGATGAGAGAGGCCCATAAGGGTCATTTCACAGT